>NC_056739.1:1800625510-1800873010 GCF_019279795.1 Protopterus annectens | reverse complement strand
ACAGGCAAACATCTGGCAAGTTTGTGGACAACATGCCAGTTGAGAGCTATGTCAGAGGCATATCAATGTCAGATGTCAAGTCACCCAGTAAATGCATGTCCAGACAAACCCTGTCAATGTAGCAATCCCCTATGTGTATAACAATGCTAATGACATACAAGCTGTACCAAACTCTGGAGATTTGTTCCCCATGTTGCTGGGCTGTCTCCACATGTCCTGTCATGTGAAGTATTTCCACCTACTGTCTGTACAGCTGTAGCCCACACACCTACATAATGCCCCTTGCACAGGCCAGGTAAATGTGCAAGGCCCACATGGAGGGCATCCCATATGGCAGAAATAGCAACTGTGTCCAGGCCCACAACACAATACTATGTAGGCACCTACATAGCTGCATGGCCTCAGCAATACCCGACAGGATAACATCAACCCCCTCAAGGTAGGCTGAATGCTTGTGGTGGACAGCAGCAATACACAAACCACAGACTTGGTCCCTAGATTGGCTGTACAGGCCAAATCAGGACCACGCACCAACCTGGCATCAATTCAGCCTTTGTCTGATCAAGTATATAAGGTCACAGGTGTACTGTAAGGCTAACTATGAGTACAAATTGGACACATCCACCAAGGCCAATCACAAGGCCATCTTCACATATGTCTGCAATCTCTGATGCCACATACCAGCCCACCCTGTAATGGTGGCCAATCAGGCCACATATACACACAACATACCTACAGGCAACCCGCTGCAAATAGGTTTAGGCCAAACATCACCCCCCTGGCTCAGCAGCACCATAGCTAGATATGCACAGCACCCACACCCCTCCCCTCATCACCAGTGAGCAGGTACATATTGCCTACTGAAAGGCAACAAATGTAGGTATCCATGGACCATGATAACATCCCTGTCTGCATCCTATATGCACTCAGGCATGTGTACCCAGCAACATTACACACCGTAATCACACTAAGGCTTGGCACCATCCACATGGAAGATGGCCAATGTCATCCACCAACACAGACATGACTGAGGAGTACAGGAGTTGGAAATTAAGTAGGCCTCATTGGGGGGAATATGACACCTCCGGGCAAGCAGTGCAATGCAAGCAGATACAGCGCTGAAATGTTACAGGGGTCTGGTGTGGTTGTGAGTGGTGGCTACTGGTATTCAATGTAGATGTGCAGGTTCTGTACATATGGTTGCCAAATGTATGAGGTCCTGTGATGTGTCTCACTTGTAATGTCTCCCAGGTGCAATGTCGCATCAGCAAAGGTCAACATTCTCAGTGGCTCAGAAAAATACAATCATAGAAGCCATGCTACACAACCATGCCATAATGTTTGGCTGGAGCCAGCAACTTCTGCAGGAGAGGACTGGCCTGTGGGACAAACTTGTCCACAGGGTAAATGATGTTGGCCTGCACGCATGTACATATGAGCAAGTCTGGCATCATGAAAGTGATCTCATACGCCATGCCTGGCAAAGGCTGCTGCAGTGGCCAGGGACCGCACAGCCACAGGCGTGGCCCTGTCCTTGTAGCCCCACTGGCACCCACCGGGGAGCTGCACGTGTACAATGGGGCACCCATCCCACCACAACATCAGGGTACAGACCCCCCCACATACTGGAGGTGGTTGGCACCCAGACAATGGATGAGGAGTGTGCAGGTAAGGCCCCAGTGTAGATTACTACACTAGTGTAGAAGACATACTTGCAACTGTATCTAGGTCCATGTGTCAGGTCAGACTGCAGTTGTGGATGGGGTTTTCTAATGCACAGACGTGCACATCTATGGTGAAGGACAGAAAATTGTGTAGTATGGGGGGGGTTGTACTGTACATGTGCACACATGCTGCATCCATCCTGTAACAATGCCACTTGTGGGTCTGCTGAACATACTCCCAGCACACAACAACCTAGGTCCCTCCTGCGTGCATGTGGGACAGCAGCCTGCAGTTGGTGAGTATGCAATTGTACTGCTGTGGTCTGCCAATACCCCAGGCATGTGAAGGCCATGCAGTGTACAATACACACAACTGTCAGTCATAGCCATATTGCTTTATGTGCATGTTCACCTGTGTTGGGGTCAACTGCATTGCATCACAGTGGTCACCACAAGGGCCTACCTGATGAGAATGCATCATCCCTGTGGCATAATGCACTGCCTGACAGTGCATGACTTCTGGACAGAGAGAGAAACAATGGTTGGACAAATGGCCTAAGGTAGGGACATGTGTGAAACATTACTGTCATACAGTGGATATAAACAGTGTACACACCCCAGTTAAGATGCCAGGTGTTTGTGATGTCTATACAAACTGAGACCACAATAGGTCAGTAGTCATCTTTTCAAAACTGTAATGTGACCTATGACATGAACAAATCCCTGTACAATCAATCTGTTGGCCACCAAATATGAAGTATACAAACCCCACAATATGTTGGATGCATATGTGTGCACACCCTTCAAATAATATGTCACCGCCCCATAGCTATTCTCTCTCCACTCTCCAAAATACTAGAGAGATGCATACACTCTCAGGTCTTAGACTACCTCCTTACTAACAACCTCCTTTCCAGTACTCAGCATGGTTTCCGACCAAACCATAGCACCACCACTGCCTTACTCTCCTTTACTAACACTATCCTTCAGCATAAAAACAATGGCTATCTCTCCTCTGCTACTTTCCTAGACCTATCTAAAGCATTTGACATGGTCCCACACAAACAACTTATCTCTGTCCTCAATAACCTATCCTTCCCACAATCAGTCACCAACTGGTTTCAGAGTTACCTGTCTGACCCCCAACAAATATGGCAGAATGACATATCTCTCCAACTACCTGTCTCCATAGGGGTTCCCCAAGGATCCATCCTTGGACCCCTACTCTTCTCTGTTTACACCAATAATCTAGCCTCTGCCACCAAACATGGCACACTCATACAATACGCAGATGACTCGACCATCATCTGCTCAGCCCAGTCCCTACCAAAACTGCAAAAAGTCACACAGGAAGCCTTTTCCTCTGTTGAAACATGGTTATCCGATGCCCAATTAATACTCAACCCAAACAAAACTAAACTACTCATCTTCCAACCCACCAAACATACTCAAAACAACTCTCACTTTAACATCACAGCAAATGACAACACCACTATATACCCAACTGAACACACCAAATTGCTAGGAGTGGAAATAGACAATAAACTAAAATTTAACATTCACATATCCATGACCATAAATAAAGTCCACAAAAAACTAGGAGCGTTACACAGAAATAGGCAATTTCTCACCAAAGCAGCAAAGATTTCAATAGCAAATTCCCACCTTATCTCCACCCTACTTTATGCCTCTCCAATATATACCAACCTAAGGCAATGTGATCTAAACAAGCTAGAGACCTGCTACAACAAAATCGCCAAATTAGCCACAGGGGCATCCTACCGTAGTCACCACTGTCTCTCACTTGCTGAACTGGGCTGGCTTGAACTCCCTCACCTCCTTCAGTGGTATCAACTCTCACTCACCCACAAACTAATAAACCATCCACTAAATGTCCCATCCCTCCAGAATCTACTCCAACCCTATCGCACCACCAGACCACTAAGATCCAGCAACAAAAATCACTTGCAGATCACTAAAGCCAATAACTCTGCTGGTGAAGCACTATTCTCTTGCGTCATAGCCAAATTATGGAACTCACTCCCACCCACAATTACCTCCGTACCATCATGCACCCACTTCAAAACTTTACTAAAAGCGCACCTAAAAACATGGTGGCTATGCCCTTGCAACTCCCACTCTAATATCATCCACCCCATCCAACCACTACCTTTCTTTCCACTCCACTAACTACCTTGATTATAGCAAGCTCAGATGCCCATAAGCCTAGTACTTATTATACAGCAGGAACTTCTCATTGTAACATTTGTTAATGTCTGTTATGTACTTCACAGATAAAGATTCTAGTTGTCTACTGATGTACTATGTTCTTCATCTGTAAATATGTTGTAAGTAATTGCTATGTTAAATTGTTAATCGCTATGTAATCCAATGTAACTACTGTTTATTTTACTGTGGAGCTTTTCTCCCCGGGCCTCCACTGAAAATGGACCTACGTCCAGTCGGACACTCCCGGTCAACAAATTTAAATAAATAAATTATTGCAGCAGCTTGTGATTTACTGACAGCATACAGTCTGCTTGGGTACACACCAGCTATCAAGTAAAGGCACTCTGACAAATAACAGTCTGCTGTCCAAGTGGGATAACCATGACATATGCTCAGTTACCTGCAACAGCCATGGCTTGCAGACAGCATACAAAGCAGCAAAGGGATCTCATATTTGAAAGCTATCAGTCAAGAGTAGGGTACAACAACATTACCACAGCAGTGCATACACCATGGAACACAGCAGAGACAGTTGTCAAAAGGTGGAGTGAATCTGGGACAATAGTGCTGTTGACAAGAACCTGATGTCCCTACACAAATGATGACAACACATGTCAAGACCTGGCCAGGGAGGTTGCCAGGGGACATACAGCAACACCGAGGGCGTTGCAAGAACTCCTTGCTAGTACTGGTGTTCTGTACTACCTGTGAAAACACTCTCCCATATGCTGCATACATCTGGCCTATGGGGTAGGTTCAGAAGGTGGAAGCATTCCCACACACCAAAAACAGCCAGGGGTGGATACAAATTGCAATTCAGCACATCATGTCTCCCAAAGGCAGGTGTGAAAATGTGTTATGGAGTAATGAGACTAAGGATCGACCTTACAGGCACAATACCAACAGGTATGTGTGGTGCACAAGCAGCACCTCTCATAACCTGAACACCAACATCCCCATGGCGAATCACACTGGTGGCAGCGACCTGCGGTGGGGCTGCTTTTCCACAGACAGAACAGGGCCTATAATCATGGTAGTGGGAATACTGGACATTGCCTAATAACACCCACTTCTGCCCAAAACCCATCAGACGTCTGCAAGAAAACTGAGGTTGTGGAGGTGTGTCAGCCTTCAACATGACAAAGAATTGCAGCATATATACAAAGCTCCCTAAGAATGGCTCCATCTGAACACAAACATGGGTATGGATTGGCCCAGCCAGAGCCTAGACCTACACCAAATAGAAAACCCAGTGTGACCTGATGAGGTCTTTGCACATGAGCTGTCCTTGCATTATGACAGAGTTGGGTGACCTTTGCATGGAAGAGTGGCTAAATAATGTCAAGTCAGGATGTGCCATGCTGATAGGCACCTTCACAAGAAGAGTGAATGCTGTAAGCCACTTACAAGGTGCTTCAACAACTTATCATTTTAAGAGTGCACACGCATGCAATCAACATACTGTACATATTGCAGTCATATTTTACACGTATTACGTGTTTATCGATTGGATTGCACAGGTCATATGTCATATGGAAGGTGGGTGACATATTTGAATGCATTATTGTGGTCTCACCCTCTATATAACAAGAACATGGCATGTTAACAGGGTTGTGTACACTTATCATATCCACTGTAAACTTACAAGGCTGGTGGTGTAACGGATTGTGTGACCATACATTCAATGCTTGTTTGCAGATCTGACACTCACATGTATACCATTAATCAGTGATGTCACTCCTCAGATCATACCATGTATGTCACAGAGAAACACAGGGGTTATGAGTAATAGAGCAGGCATATGAGCCAGACCGCTACCTGTGAGGATATGTACAGTTGTGAGGTATGTTCTGTAGTACTTGCCACTGTGCTACACAGGTGGACAGCAATGATGTGTACATGGCCGCATTCTCTGCTGGGGAACGGCTATCACACACCAACATTAATCACGTGTCCCAGAGCTCTATATTGTCAGTTACATGTTGTACAACTGACTGCAATGCATGATGTTGACAGCCGTGTGTCATGCATGTTACCATGTGGGTAATGTGTGGTCTAACAGATTTGTGCCACCTTATCCTGTGTGTGTGTGTGTGTGTGTGTGTGTATGTGCGTGTGTGTGTGTGTACCAGCCAACATCAAAGTGCAGGTATTAATGTACATATGTTGTCTTCCTCTCATAGGTGGGGGTGGGGATGGGGTCTGGGTTCCTGCTTTTTGAAACAATGTCAATATCTCTGCAGACTTTGTCAATGATGATGGGAATACTGAGGTACAGGTGGGGTTGTCAGGGGCTGAATCTGTGCCATTAGTTGGCATCCCAATCTTGTGTACACCATCACTGACAATGCCCACACATACCCTGTTACCAGTGGCCACAGATGGATAGTTGGCAGGTGCTAGCATTGAACAGGCTAGTGTGGTGACTATGGCAGGTGGGAGTGTAGATAGTGGCCATAGCCAGACTGCAGCCAAGGTCCCACACAGGTGGATGGACAGGGTTGCCTGCAGGAGGAATGCTGCTTGTTAGGCCACTGTCGCAAGTGCCACACAAGGAGTCATCAGACACATGCTCCAGGCTGTCATGGATGCATAGGCACATAGTGAACGCCACAACGCATAAATACTCAGGGTGGTGGATGCAACTCTCCCTGATGTACGTGGTGACATACAAGGTCCACATGTCAAAATACTGAGGTGTGGATCCAACCAGAAATTAATCCCCTTGGGAATCCACCCCCCCCCCTCGCAAAGGTAACCACCATGACAAACACCTCCAAAGCTAACCTTAGGCTCCTTAAAACAGAGGTGGCTAAGGTCACGGTGCCCATGCAAATGCAGAATAGTTGCATGACCACCAGATCATACACCAGTGCACTGTATATACACATGCATGGATCTCACCATGACCAGTAGAACCAAGACGTTGTCCTCCAAAACAGGAAGCCAATGTGGTGGTCCCCTGCCATACACAAAGTCGACAATGGAACAAATAAACTGATGCGGAAAAAGGTGAAGTCCCAAGACTGGAACAACTCCCTTATCGGCCTCAACAAAAGGTTGAGATCACTCATCAAATCCTATAAAGCTAGCTATGAATACAGAATTGCAGCAGATAGGAAAGACAAACACAAGGCCTTCAACAGTTGTGGATAATCTCCACATCAATACCCAGATGTGCTCTGAACTACTACACAATGGTACCTCCTATACCAAGCCAACAGATATTGCCAATATACTTTCAGACAGATTCAGTACCAACCTGACCACTTTCACCCCCACAAAGGACCAATCACAATACCAGTAGATTGCCAGGCACCCAGTATTACTGCTGCACAGGTTAAAAGAACACTGTCCAAGGCCAGGAATACATCTTCTATGGGAACTGAGAATATCCCTGGCTGTCTTGAACTAGAGTGACCTGGCATCACATGTGTGTGCCCTGTTCAATCACAGCCTCAACTCAGGCTTTGTCCCTACCAAATGGTGCACTGCTACAATCATCCCTCACTACAAAGTAGAAGTGACTACAGACCCCAGGAACTATCACTCCATTAGCCTGATGAGTCTAATATGCAAAGCTATGGAACACATCATCATGGACCTACTAAACGAGGATATAGGGGAGCTCCAAAGCCTGGATCCCACACAGTTTGGTTTTGTGGAGGGTAGATCATGCCTGCTCAACGTGGTCAACTTCTTTGAGTCAGTCACCAGAACTGTGGATGATGTCAAGGTGGTCATACAGGCTACCTTGATCTGGCCAGGGCCTTTGATACCATTCCGCTAAGGTAGGCATCAACTGCTATATCACTAGGTGGGTAGCAACCTGGCTCACATATAGACCCACGGTGTGAAAGTAGCTGACTCCAAATCAGACTGATGACCAGTCACGAGTGGGGTCCCACAATGTTCTGTCCCAGGTCCTCCCCTGTTTGGTATCTACTTCTCTGAAGTGCAGGCCATCACATGGGTAATCTGGTTGACAAAGTTTGCAGACAATTGCATGTTGGGAGCTATTGTTAACTACCCAAGTGATGTTGACATCCAGCAGAAATGCCTCACTGAGTCCAATGTATGCTGTCAGAAGCATGGCCTGAAGCTCAATGGCCAAATATGTGTCAGCATCCCCTTTGGACACAACCCAGTTCCCATAAATCACCACACCGATGGTAGCCCACTGAACACAGAAGGCATTATAAGAGATCTGTGAACACAGGTTGACAGTAACCTCTCTTTGGACCACTACATTGCCACTGTGGGCAGACAGTCCTTCTATGTGGAACATCTGATTACTAATGGTCTTGCATCCAGGAAGTAGGGGTTCACTGTCTCCCCCTATCCTCATTAGGCCAATCATCAGGTACAAGGCCCCATTTGGCATGTACCTCAATAGACACCTGAAATAACTGCAAAGGCCGCAAACGTACCTTACAAAGATGATCCGAGGCCTGAAACAGTTGTCCAATATGGACAGACTCAAAACACTCCAACAATTCTCTGCCTCATATCGCCTACTTAGAGGCAATCTCTGCTTGCCCTACAAAGCCATGTCTGACCCAGCTCTGTTAGAAATGCTACATCCAAGGATATCCCAATCCCTCTGCACTACATACTCGAGAGACCTCAACCTCAGTACCACAATCAACAGAACATGTGAGAGGGTCGGGTGCATAACCCAGAGACTTCCCATGCTATGGACTAGACGTCCCATACATGTCAAACAGAGAACCTCACTGGCCCTCTTCAAGAGAAATCTTGCTGAATGGATGGGAAATAGAGAATTCACCCCAGGGATCACTGCAGTGGCTTTACTCCACTGTGACACTGGGAAATAATGTCAGGTGGCACAATGACAGGGTAATCCTCTGGATAGGCTTGTAAAGGCTCCAGGGTCATTAGTCTAGTACACACCTATGAACCTAAATATCTGGATATCTTATAGACATCTGTACAGAGGACTGGAATGGCCTGCACAATGGTTTAACATGCGGCATGTGAGGCAGATGCTATTACCATGCTATATAAGGCAATGCCATCGGGAGGTGGTAAACAGGCATGGTTGGTACACCAATCAAAATGCTATCAGCCAAACAGGATATGATCTTTGGCAAAAGGGACACACACACACACACACACACACACACACACACACACACACACACACACACACACACACACACAGTTGCCAGCACTGAGAGTAGAATGCCTACCTGTCTAGTTATTTCTACTACAGTGTTATACAGTTATCAGACACACCACGGAGCTTACATGAGTTCTCCTCACCCAAGTAATTTCAAAGGAGAATGACATCAGCAGGCCTAGTAAAGTAGGGTGATGGGACAATTTCAGGGTGGTACACAAATAAAAATGGTATAACCCACACAGTACATGATTCTCAAATACACCCACACACACACACACACACACACACACACACACACACACACACACACACACACACACACACACACACCAGTAGTGAGATTAGAACTCCTGCCTATCTAGTTATGTCTACCATAGAGTTTTGCAGTTACTGCACGTGCTACAAAGCTTACTGAACTTTCACATGGCCACAGCTGCTGATAACTACACAGCTGAGGTAAAGTATTACAGGTGGCAGTAAGTCTGCCTTCCATTCCACCCTTACATTGTGCTAGTTCTTTCTGTCTTGCACTTCAAATGGCATTATGGCTTGGCAATTCACCAGGTTAATGTATCAATAAGTGTGGCACAGCTGGGAGCTGTCAGCAGTACTCATTCATCACAGAAGTATCCCCAGTACTTACTAGTTATGTCTACCCCTCCCGGCATGATTGCAGGGCAGTTTTACCCTGGTGCACTTGTCCATTCTGAGGCACTGTTGCAACTACCTCATGTACACAGACAACCCTCCTCCTCTCTAAACTGCAAACACTCAGACCTGTGGAAGTTACCCGTATATCACCCAATGTGGACATATACACTCTCCAGCAAAGACTGGACTAGCAGGTCAAGAGGATAAGCTCAACACCTGCACCACACCATGTGGAACACATAGCTCACCATGACACCCACTTTGACAGCCATGACATACAGTGAAAAACCACACACCCACCTTCACAGAGGCACTCAATGGACATTTACCCAAACAGCACAAACCAAAAAGACAGACACCCACTCAGACACCACGACATGGCACATGCCAATGGACACATATTTAACCTACACAGTGTGCCCTTCAACCTAAGCTCCTAAGGTTGACCACCTTGCACAATACAGTGCTCATGGGTAACTGACTACTAAGGCAAGCACATATCCCACTCACTAAGTTGAATATGGTCATGGCACTCCACAACAACTACGAGTATCACTCTGTATCCATGTGGGTGTGAATGAACTATATATATATATATATATATATATATATATATATATATATATATATATATATATATATATATATATATATATATATATATATATATATATATATATATATAATCATTCTAAGGGGCTCCAGTATCTGTCTGCCTGGGATGACATGAATGACTGACCTCGATGCATTGCCAGAGATAGCCTACATCTGTCAACCCTGGGCTACTGGATACTGGCCAAGGTACTTGCCACCCCTATAGTGCCTTCTGTAGGTGGTGTTCCAAAGACCAAATTACTACCATAACAGCTAAAAACAAATGCAATCTGAAAGTCATGCTGCTCAATGCTAAAAGTTTAAATCTCAAAATGCACTCGCTCGAATCACTTCTTAAATGGAGAACATCAACATTTGTGCTGTAACAGAGACCAGGTTCAAGGCAGCAGAAAGCACCCCTGCACTACCAGGCTATAACTCATTCCACACCTTTCGGCCACAAAACTTGGACCAAACCTCCAAAGGCAGTGGTGTTTCCATATTCATAAAGGATGCGTACATCTCCAGACTGGTAGCCCAACATAATGCATCTAACTCATACTGCCTAATTAGAGGTGATCTCTGCTTGACTTACAAACATGTGTGACCCAGCTCTGTTAGAAATGCTACATCTAAAGAAATCTCAATCCCTACACACCACACGCTCCAGACACCTCAACTTCAGTACCACAATCAACAGAATATGCTGTAAGGACAGGTTCGTAACACAGAGAGTGCCCATGCTATGGAATAGACTTCCCATACATATCAAACAAAGGACCTTACTGGCCCTCTTCAAGAGAAATCTTGATGAGTGGATGAGAAATAGAAAATTCGCCCTGGGGATCATTCCAGTGGCTCTACTCGACAGAGGGACTAGGAAATATGGATGGGTGGCATGATGCCAGGGTAATCCTATGGGCTAGGCTTCTAAAGGCTCCAGGGCCATTAGCCTAGTGCACACCTATGAACCTATATATGTGTGTGTGTGTGTGTGTGTGTGTGTGTGTGTGTGTGTGTGTGTGTGTGTGTGTGTGTGTGTATATATATATGGGTCCCCTTTGAATGGTCGATATTTCACAATGATGACATTCATATGGCCGAGACCATATGATCGACATTTGAAATGTCGACCATGGGGAACCGGCATCTCCCTATAGTGCAGAATGGAAAGATTTCCACTTCTGCACTGCAGTGCGATCTCGGAGTTGGTATATTTAAGTTCTGGGGATGGGGTGGCAGAGCCCCCCATGGGGGTGAAAGGAGGATTCGCCCCCTTGCTAGCACCGTTAAGGTAAGTTTGATTTTTGTTTTTTATGTTCTACTTGTATGGTCGATATTTCAAATGTCGATCATATGGTCTCGGCGATATGAATTTCGACATTGTGAAATGTCGACCATAACAAGTAGACCTGTATATATATATATATATATATATATATATATATATATATATATATGGATCTAGGACTATTGTTCGAAATCACATTTACTCGAAACGTAAACGGTCGAGCACACTTTTGCAAAAGTGAATTTCTACCGAAAATGCACTTTTGCGAAAGAGAAACAAACAAAAAAAAAAAATAACTGTCACGTTTATGGAGGGGGGAAAGCCCCCCCTTTACCCCCCATGTGAGGGGCTACGCCTTCCACCCCTTACTTTTATATTCTCACTCTGAGATCGCACTACAGTGGGGAAAAGGGAATATCACCATCCAGAACTTTTCTTTTTGTACAGATTTGTTCAATCTGCTGAGATCCAGTATTGGTCTCCAGTCCCCTGTCTTTTTTGGTACTAAAAAGAATCTTGAGTAAGTTCCGGATCCTAGTTGGTCTGCGGGAACTTCTTGAATGGCTCTTTTTTCTAGCAGTCTTGAAACGTCTGTGACTGCTTGATCCCTTAGATTGGGTGGGACATCTGGGATGGGCTTTTTCGATTCTATGGGGGATTGATGGAAGGGAATTTTGTAACCTCCGGATATGATGGATAGTACCCATCTGTCTCTTGTTATATTTTGCCAGGTTTTTGGGTACAGCAAAAGTCTTCCCCTGACTGCATCCAGAGGTGAGCAGTCAGGCCACCCTTCAGGGATGCTGGAGGGGTTTGGCAGAGAAAGTTTCTCTGTCACCCTGGTTTTGTGGTCCCCCTCTGCTACGAGGGCGGCGTCTGTTATTGTTGTTTCCCCCTCTGCCTGTGGGGGAAAAATCACCACGTGTGTCAGGCAAGGGTCCCTGGGATTTTCAGAACCACATCTTTCCACTCTTCTGACCCTTGGGATAAGGTCTGGAAGGAGTGGAAAAACTCTCACAGCAGAGAGTCATGCCTTCCTGCTCACACCTGGTCAACGTGTCTTTCACCTGAGGCCCAAAGAGAAAAGAGCCATCAAAGGGAGTATTGGTGAAGGACGCTCGAAAGGGTTCCGCAAACTGACACAGCCGCATCCAAACATGTCTCCTGAGAGCCACACCTGTCCCTGCGGCTCTGCTCGCTCCATCGGCTGCATAGGAAATCAGCCTCATGGAGGAGTTAACAATGGAATTAAGAGTTGCAAACTGAGAAGCTACTTTGGCTGGTGCTCCTTCAGCTGTAGGATCTTGAAGGGTATCTCCAAGCTCTTTTAGGAGATCCCTTTGAAGACGTGTAAAATGGCATAGATAATTCAAGGACCTTATTGAAAAGGTCGCTGAAGCAAAGATTAGCTTTCCATATCTGTTCATCATCCGAGACTCTTTGTTTGGAGGATGAACAGATGAAGAGGTCTCTACTAACTCTTTCTTGGTGGCTGCTGCTACCACCATGGCATTAATGGGCACACCTCTGGAGAGGAATTGCTTGTCCTGGAGGGCTGTAATAAATGTATTTGGTCTCCTCGGAGTAGGTTCCACAGACCAAGCCTTTTGAGCCACTACAGACATGAGTAGATCGAAAGGAGGAGATACCCAGAAGGTGGAAGGTCGGGAACCGAATGCATCCAGGTATACAGACTTGTCCTCGGTAGGGGCTAGGGAAGTCCAGTCCCTCCTCTGCCTAAGCATTTCAAGGATGTCCAAAAAGGAAACATCTTCAAGGGAGACCTTGGGGACCCTTCCGATTCATCCATGTCTGTATCTGAAGTGACAGACTCAGGGGAGTCTATGTGCTTCCTCTTGCACTTCTTCCGGGGGGGCTCCGAGTGATCAGGGTAGGCTTCAGAAGAAGAGAGATCACCCAATGGGGTGTCCTGGGGCATAGGTTCCCTACGCTTGGGGTCCGGAGGAAGAGTAGAGGTTGGCACAGACACCACAGGGGGGAGCCGATGGAGCTGGCAGTAGAGCTGTCTCAGGGTACAGCACACTCCACATGACCTCGAAGGTGTCCTGACCTCTAGGCAGAGAAAGCTCTGACTCCGAAGAAACAGGAGTCTTTCTCCGTGTCGAGGGTGACGGCTCCAAGGCCGATGTTGGAGCTGAGCTCACCTGCGCCAAAGCACTGAGGGGGAGAACGGGGTCGGACAAGGGTCCGATGCCACTCCCCCCCCCAGAGCCAATGAGAGCCGCCTCGGCACCCAGATCCCTCGACAGAAGGTACAATCGAGGTAATCAGAGCTGACGTCGGAACCGAAGGAGAAATCATGATCAGTGCCGACGATTCTACTGCCTGCGGATCCATTGTCTCCGGCTCCGAGCTAAATGTAGTCGGAGGAGGAATAGAAATAGAGGCGGTTGGAGCCGATACCTGTTGAGGTGGGATGGACAGAATTTTTGCCAGTGCCTGTGACTTAAGCAACCTACTTACTACTCTCTCCACATCATGCTCCGATAATCTAGAGGATCGAGAGGAGTGGGAAGAATGATGGCTATATTCACTCTGTAATAAAGGTGAATGTGGTGCCAAGTAGATGGACTCCAAGGATGGCGACCTCAGTCTCTTATGGCTCCGAGACGGTTCCAAAATAGCAGATGGAGCCAATGGAGGAGTTGTCTTGTCAGTGCCAGCCGGTACCGACATACTTGGTCAAGTAAAGGAGTCGGCTCCGAAGGTGGAGCCGACGGCTTGACAGACAGAGGATTTCACTAGCTGAGTACTTTTAGCTGGAGAACCCTGAGTCTTCAATAATCCCTGAAGGATTAATTTGTTTTTGCGCTCCTGCAGGACCCTTGGACTAAAAGCATGACATATAGAACAGGAGTCCTGCAGGTGAACAGCGCCCAAACAGTAAACACAACAAGTGTGCCCATCTGTCAGAGACATTTTCTGACAGCACGAGTCACACTTTTTGAAGCCAGATACCTTAGTATCTTTAGACATTATAGTAAAACAACCACACAACAAATAATGAAAAGCTATACTATAAAAAACAAGAACAAATAGAGTTTTTTTTTTTACAGTTAAAGAATAGAAGGAAAGCCTCTAATTTAAACGGCTAACCTGGTGGGGGGGACTCTCTAATTTAAATGAGTTCAAGGGAACAGAAGGCCTGAGAGTTATGGAGCGATGGCCAACAAAGCTAATATACACAAGAATGCAAAAAAAGGATAAAGGAATATTATCTATATACAAAATAGACAATTACTCAACAAACTTTCAAGAAAAACAACAATATATAATAGCAAAAAGATTATACTAAGCCTGAGCCAGTAAGGAAGCAACCTCGCAGCTGAAGCGGCAAACGAGATCTGGGTAGCTGACGCTGGGCATTCTGGGATAAGGGGTAGCCTTGAGCCAGTAAACAGCTCTTGAGCTATAGAAGATGGCCGAGTCGGAGTCGAGGATTGGCTCCAATCCCAAACAGCAAGAATGAAGGCGAGATAGACAACTTAACATTTAATGTTCTGTTGTAGCTCAGAGTAGATCTGAGCATTGACATTTAGATTCTTGACATAGCTATGGAATGCCTTGTGGTTGTCTTTGGAATCTTTGGCAATTTTATTTTTGTACCTAGCTTTGGAGGATTTTATGAGGGATCTCAGCTTCTTAGAGGCTGGTAAGGGAGTTTTTTGCATCCTGGGATTTTCCTCTTTTCTGCAACAGTTTCTTCCTTTTTTTGTAAAGTTTGCTTATGGCAAGGGACCACCAGATTGGCTTCCTTTTTTGGAGGAGACTGTCTTGGTTCTATTGGGGATGGCACAATTCATGCACGACTGGATGTGCTCGTACAGTGCCTTAGTGTAGGATTCAGCAGTCGAACTTTCAGTTCCCGTCTGGATGGGTGTCATGAAGTTTGTCACTTCTGACTTGAGTAGCATGAAGTTGGCTTTGGAGAAGTTTTTTACAGACGTTTCCTTACTGGGGGTGGGATGTGGATGTCAAGGGTGATTAGCTTATGGTCAGACCTGACCAACGTGGGGGTGACCATAGGTGTGGAGCATCGATTTCTCATGTTGGTAATGACCTGGTCTAGAATATTGGAGCCCCTGGTGGGACTACGGATTAGCTGATCCAGGACGTTGGAATTTATGAATTCCAAAAACCGTTGGGCAAAGGTGTTGGTACACGAGTAGTTTTCCCAGTTAATGACAGGGTAGTGGAAATCACCCAGTATTAGGGTGTTTGGTTGTATCTTAATATTTTCCAGTATGTTTAGAAAGGTGTAGTGAGAATCTTGGGGCATGGTGGGGGATCTGTAGCAAGCTACAATTTGGATTTCAGTCTTACCTAGTGTTAGTTGCACCTGGAGAATTTCAGACACATTGTGTTGGGCAACTAGCCTGGTGGTGTGAATATCCTTAGTGAATATGAACACTCCTCCACCTTTAGTATTTTGGTCCTGGTTTGGAGGGCGAAAAGTGTGGTAAGAGTTGTAGGCTGTATTGCAGGAGTGCTCTCTGGAGCCTTGAAACAGGTCTCAGTTACTGCACAGATATCGATGTTCTCCATTTTTAGGAGTGCCTCGAGAGAGTGCATTTTGAGGTTTAGACTTCTAGCATTGAGTAGCATTACCTTCAGATTTTGCATGCTTGTACCTGTTTACAGTGGTGGTTTTGTCCTTTGAACTTTGCCTAAAAAAGGCAAAGTTGGGGTGGCAAGAGCCTTAGCCAGTAACCTAAATCCCAGGGGTGACAGGTGCAGACCATCTCTAGCAAAGCATTGTGATCTCTAGCAAAGCATTGTGGTCTGTCGATCATGTCATCCCAGGCAGACAGATACTGGATCCCCTTTGAATGACACCAGAAGCTTAGCCAATTGTTGAAGTCAATAATTTTGTCCTTATACTATGGTATCATTCTGGGCGAAGGCAGGATGCTACTCAGGGCTAGGGTCATACCTGCCTGGGCCACATGATCCGAGAGCTCTTCCATGTCTCTTTTCATGTAGTCCAGGGAGGTACGACTCAAGTCATTCACTCCAACATGGATAATGACAGTCATATTTGTACTTGTTGTGGAGTGACTTGAGTGCATGCGTTATGTGGCGGATCCTGGCACCTGACAGGCAGCTGACTAATTTTCTCTTTGCTCAGCCTGGTGAGTGGGACATCAGTGTGCCTGACTATAGAGTCACCTATGACTAAAGTGTTGGGTATGTTGTCTTGCCTTAGGGGCAATTGTTGGGTGGCACACTGGTGTTGTGAGCTATGTGACACTTTGGGTGTGATTGATGTTTGTTTGCGTTTCAGCTTCGGAGGTCCTTGTTGCTTGGGCAGGTAAATGTTAAGAGCCTCCACATATCTGGGTTTAGTGTTGCTATGTGTGGGTGTTGGTGGTGTAAGTTTAAAAAGGCTATGTGTTGCTTGAGGTGTAGTGTGGGTGTTAACCTTCTCCTCATGACTGTCTAGCACAATCTTGGGTGGAGAGAGCTTTGCTTCTAGTTTGGCTATGTAAGTGCATCTCTCGCAGGTTATAGTGTTGGGTGGTAGGAGGAGAAGGTTGTCTGTGTACATGCGGCAATTGCTGCATTGCCCCAGTATGCCCAGATTCACCAGGTGTACAGGAGAAATCACCGGAAGCTGACCCTTGGACATGCCTGGTTTGGTGCTTTTTTTTTTTTGTAAAGTACAAAAGCTATTTTCCCGTACCTTAGCAAGGTACTTTGCAATTATAAGCTGGGTAGTGCCTACGGTTAATTTCTCCGTATTAACAAGGAGAGTTGAGTGCTTGTATCAGTTTAAGACTTCCTAGTGCTTTCCAGCAGGTTTTAAAGCAAGTGCTAGTCACAGGGATGCTTAAAAGTAAGAAGGAAAAAATGGTTTATCCTAAACACTGCAGTGTGCACTAGGGGAGTTAGATGTGAAAGTAGGTAACTTAAGGTTTACTTGTTTAAAAAGTGGAGAGTCACTATTTTTAAAACAGCAAGATAGATTGAAAGGGAGTGGCCACTTTTGTATTCTAGTACTATGGAATATAGTAGGATGGCCAATAAATTTAAATAGTTGAAGGGGAGTGATTTCACAAAATGATAATTTTGTGCTTACTCACACAAGCCAGTAAAAACAGAGAGGAAATGAGCCATATGGTCAAATTAACATAAGGGGAAGGCAATTAGAAAGACAGTGGTGTTTAAGAACACTACTATAACCAGGTGGGAGGGTGGGGAAAATAATTTCTGCCTGACTCACAAGAGACATAGCTATGGTCTCTTTTCAAGTTTTAATATGCAGTTAAAAGCAGAATACAAGTAAAACACCAAGGTAAATAAAACAAATCACAGTATTCAGAATAGAAAAAGGCAGTAAAGTAATACAATAAATAAAAAGCAAACTAACCTTTCCCTCACAGCAAAGTGTAACAGAGTTTGGGTGAGCCTTTCTTGTAAAGCTCTGAAATGTTTTATTTTACCCCTTAAATAGAAGGTTTAGTTCATAGCTCCACCCCCTCAGTTCACAGATCTCTTCCTCTTTTGGCTTTTCCTGGTTAGGGGTCGCCACAGCGGATCACCTTGTCCGCTCATGATTGGCAGTGGAGTTTTACGGTGTCGAGTTGCCCGCCCGGCACCCAACCTTCCACGGAAGGCACACACACGCACGTACTCATGCCTAGGGCTAATTTTAGCATGTCTAATTCACTTGCAGCATGTCCTTGAGGATGTGGGAGGAAACTGGAGCACCCAGAGGAAACCCAGACGACTGCAGGGAGGACATGCAGACTCCACACAGAAGACACCCCAGCTGAAGATCGAACCGGAGAGTCTCTTGCTGTGAGGCGACAATGCTAACCACTGCATCACTGCAGCCATCCCTCCTCAGTTCAGTTCACAGATGATGAACCTTAACTGACCTGTTCTATTGACCTGTACTCATTTCTGTCTAACTCACAAGAGACAGAGCTGTGGTCTCTTTTCAAGTTTTAATCTGCAGTTAAAAGCAGAATACAAGTAAAACACAAGGTAAATAAAACAAATCACAGTATTCAGAATAGAAAAAAGGCAATAAAGTAATACAACAAATAAAAAGCAAACTAACCTTTCCCTCACAGCAAAGTGTTGTAGGGTCTGGGTGAGCCTTTCTAGTAAAGCTCTGAAATGTTTTATTTTACCCCTTAAATAGAAGGTTTAGTTCCTAGCTCCACCCCCTCAGTTCACAGATAATTAACCTTAACTGACCTGTTCAATTGACCTGTACTAATTTCTGCCCGACTCACAAGAGTCAGAGCTATAGTCTCTTTTCAAGTTTTAATATGCAGTTAAAAGCAGAATACAAGTAAAACACAAGGTAAACAAAACAAATCACTGTACTTATGTATTATCGCAACCACATTTCCAGCAGGAGAAACATCTCTTTTCCGAGCCATACTTGTGCCGATAAGTTACGGCTTCTCCTGCACATCTGAAAGGGTGGAGTATTTTTGGCCCATCTGAAACACTGACAACCTTATATAGATAGGTTCATAGATTAGTACTAGGCTAACTGCCCTTGCGAGTCATTTTAAGCCAGGCCAATTATCCCTTGTGAGACTCAAACGCTGCACCTTGTGTTTGTAAGGCAAACACCTTAACCATTAGGCCACCCTCCTAACCTCCTGCTTGTTTACGGTTTATAATTTCAACTTTTCTTTAACAGACTGCAGAATGGACTTTTTCAACAAAACAAGGTGCACTTCCTTCACATCAAGGTACTGTATACATGTGTGTTGTGCTGCTCTACAGTTGAATGAGATGGTAGGAAGTGTCATTATCCTGGATTTCTTTTCCAAAACAACAGCTAAGAAGTGTTAGGGGCAGTGACGTTTTTTGGAAATCCTACCCTTTACACCAAAACAGAAATGATTCAAAATTATGGACATGCTGCGAAAAACTGGATTGTTCAGCAGTAGGTTGGCCAGTTGTGTCATACTTATAATGCGCTACCACTTAACGTTACTGAAACAGACTGTGTAGCTGCACTACATACTTTTGTGGCTCTGAATAATTGCAGACATGTAAGTACACGGCAGACCACTTTTGTACATTAAACACCATGTTTGAATGTTTCTGCTGAGCACAGGTTCAAAGACAGATTTCTTAACGTAAAGAAAGGTACAAGACTATAACAGCTGCTGTCATAACTTATTTAAGCAGACTTTTATGGTACATCTTTCTTGATGAAATATATATATATATATATATATATGTACACATTTTCAGATTTTTGGAGTACATTTATCTGTAGGAAAAGGGTTCGGAAAAGAGCCGTTTCTCCTGTCGGAACTGTGGTTGCGATAATATGCAAGTACCCAAATCACAGTATTCAGAACAGAAAAAGGCAATAAAAAAAATACAACAAATAAAAAGCAAACAAACCTTTCCCTCACAGCAAAGTGTAGCAGAGTTTGGGTGACATACCTCAGAATCATACATATCAACCTCTTAGTGCAAGACTAATGAACAAAGGTTGTACAAAGGGTGGTAATGGGCCACATATATGGACATAATCAGAATATTTCTGTCATAACTGAACAGTTGTACAGCAACAAGGACTGTATCAGCAGAACTGTTTGAATGATATGAGGATGGGAATTGACATGTATGCCAGTCTTCGCTGACATAAATCCTTGCATCATAACAGTGTTACCCAGAGAAATGCAAATAAACTGTGGAACAGAAACAAAGTATGGGTCCTGGACAGTCTTCAAACAGTCTGGATGTGGAGTGGTATGCTGACAGCTCTTTAGTGCAATGAATCTGGAACAAGCCAGACAAAGTGGGGGGACAAAGGCATGACAATACAGACCTATCCAAATGATGTGACTAGATAAGCTGAGAAGCTTGCTGTAGTAACACTTTTCCTACTAACATATATTGACAGAAATATCACCTTAGTGCATTTTATGGTTAATGTCCGGAAGCCAAAAGAAAGAACCACCTTAACAGATACAAGCATACATAATCTGAGAGTTATGCTACTGTGCTGCGGAGAATCTGTACATAGAAGACTTCATCAGAATAAAACACACTGATTCAAGAACCATTTTTATACCAGTACATGTTACATAATAGATAAAAGTAAGCCAATGGTATTGTCAAAAAAAGTCATATGTAAAATGGTCACATGAGCAATATTAAATACATAGGATGTTACTATTCAAACCAACTTAGCTTTTTACAAAAAAAACACATATATATTAAATACCCTCAGCATAGGTTTAAAAATGCAGGCACAGTAATACATGTAAAAATGTTAAAATACTTAAAGTTTCATAGATTTTTCTTTCAGGGCTGAAGTATCGTCAAGGAATCATTTATACCTAGTGGAAAATTAGCTGGTAGTCTGAGTTGCCAAACCAGCTCTTTTTTACTTAATTCTTCCAGTCACACACCCCCCCCCCTGAAATCTATGTCCACAGTATCCAAAATACCAATTTAAAACCTTTAAAATTAGAACAAGTGAGGGAATGCCTATATAATGAACTTGTATCCTTCTTGTTTTAACATCATATATGTGCTCATAGATTCTGTTTTTCAACGCACTCTCTGTTTTCCCAACATAGAATCCGTTGCACGTATCACATAGAGCAAGGTACACCACTCTGGTGGTAAAACAATTTCCTTTCTTGAATATAACCTTGGATGCCATCTTATTAGCTAGGTGGGTCTGAGGTGCTTTGAAAATATTAGTACATTGGGAGCACCTCCCACAAGGTGTTGTACCACAACCACCTTCTATCAGTAAATTCAACTTGTTTTCCATAAGATGTTTAATATTCATGCCCACCTTGCTGATAAAACCTGGTTTATCTCCCACTGCAGTTAACACATCATTATTTACCCTAAATATACTCCAGTTCTTTTTTTAATATGTTTTTCACTTCATATGATATAGGACTGTATTGCACTATACATGCATGCTCATAAATCTTCGTTTCACCAGGATCTGTGGGGGCTATATTAGTTAATGGGTGGTTTCCTAACAGGGGCTTATATTTTTCCCCATCTTGTGTAAACCTCCTCAATAATTTGTTCCACCATCTGTTTGGGGTATCCCCTTTCTAAAAACAGATCTCTTAATGTGAAAAATTCCTGCCTCACATCACTCAATTCTGAAGTCATGCGTGCAATTCTTATAGCCTGTCCTTTGACTAAGCTCTTTTTCTGTGAAAGTAGATGGTTGCTCGTATAATGAAGGTAAAAATTACAAAAAGTACTGTTACGAAATATGTTAGATATGAAACCTGTAGGTGTATGGGAAATTGCCATGTACAAGTAATGTATACCTCTAGTGTTGTAATAAGTAAATTCCAAAAATGAGGTAGTTTTCTCCAGATGGTTAATAAAGCTAGGGATATCTTCCACTTTTCCCTTCCACAAAATAAAGATGTCATTGAAAAACCTGCAATACAACTGGATGTTGTTCCAAAATTCTTTGTGGAATACATATGTTAATTCCCAGCTACCTCATTTTTGGAATTTACTTATAATTACAACACCAGAGGTATACAAGAATAAAAGATGAAAGTGCTTAATCTTGGTGTGTTTTTACTGCAATAAACAGAGTTCGTATACAGGCTTGTTTGGTGCATTTTCCATTTGGTTCCTGGTCTTCTGTTATTCGCACTGCACCAGATATTTGGATTTTGAGATTCTATACATAACTATTGAAGGCCTTGTGGTTGTCTTAAGTATCTGCTGCAATCATGTTTTCATAGCTACATTTACAGGATTTGATGAGAGATCTCGCCCTTTGGTTGAGGCTGATAAGGGAGTATTTCCAGTCTTGGGACTTCACCTTATTCCACATCAATTTCCTCCTTCTTTTTTATAGAGTTTGTTTATGGCAGGGCACCACCAGATTGGCTTCCTTTTTTCTGAGGACAGCATCTTTGTTGCATTGCGTATGGCAAGATCTATGCATTTGTATGTGTTCGTACAGTGCACTGGTGTAAGATTCGGCGGTCATGCAACTAGTCTCCATCTGCATGGGTGCCATGCAGTTAGCCTCTTCTGTTTGTAGGTGCCCAAAGTTAGCTATGAAAAAGATTTCATGGTGGTTAACTTTGTGGGGTGTTGGGAGGGATGTGGATTTCCAAGGTGATTAGTCTGTGTTAGTATCTAACCAGGGAGGAGTTGACTATTGGTGTAGAGCAACGTTCGCCCATGTTAGTAATGACCAGGTCAAGGATGTTGCTACCTCCAGTGGGAGTAGGAACGAGCAAGTCCAGGACATTGGAATTAATGAATTCCAGAAAGCAATGGCCAAGTGTATTGGTACAAGAGTAGTTTTTCCAGTTAATGGTGGAGTAGTTGATGTCGGCCAATATGACAGAGTTGGGTTGGAACCTATTATTCCCCAGGGTGCTTAGGAATGGGGAGTGTGAGTCTTGGGCCATGTTTGTGGACCTACATCAGGCTATGACCTGTATTGCTGTCTTACCCAATGTTAGCTGCACCTGACGTATCTCAGATGCATTATGTTGTGCTAACAGTCTGTAGGTGTATGCATCCATTATGAATACTGAAACACCACCACCTTTGCAGCTTCGGTCCAAGTTCTGGGCCAAACAAGTGTGGAATGAGTGATAGCCTGGTAGTGCAGGTGTGCTTCCTGCTGCCTTGAACCAGTTCTCTGTTACAGCACAAATGTCGATGTTCTCCAGTTTAAGGAGTGCTTTTAGTGAGTGCATTTTGAAATGTAGACCTCTAGTGTTGAGCAGCATGATCCTCAGATTACATTTGTTTGTAGCTGTTAAAGTGGTAATGTGGTCTTTGAAACACTGCCTAAAAAAGCCACTATATGGGTAGCAAGAGCATTGGCCAGTATCTGGAAGCCCAGGGGTGACAGATGCAGGCCATCTCCGGCAAAGGATCACGGTCTGTCAGACATGTCATCCCAGGCACACAGACAGAGGATCTCCTTACAATGATAACAGAAATGTAGCCAATTGCTGAAATCAATCCTTTTCAGCTTGTACTGTGGTATCATTCTGGGTGATGGTAGGATGCTGCTCAGGGCTAGGGCATACCCATCTGGGCTACATAGTTGGAGAGCTCCTGCATCTCTGCTTCCATATAGTCCAGGGAGGTACATCTCAGGTCATTCACACCCACATGTACAATGACGGAGTCATACGTGTACCTGTTGTTGAGGAACCTCAGTGTGTGTGTTATGTGGCAGATCCTGGTGCCTGACCGGCGGCTAACTGCCACTTTCTCCATTTTCAACTTAGTGAGTGGGACATCATTGTTCCTCACTATCAAGTCAACTATGCCTAGTGTTTTGGCCATGCTGTTTTACCTTAGATACTTTGGTTGACTGACACACCCTTTAGGAAACATGTGTCTTGTGATTAGTGTTGTGTGGTAGTGGTGGATTGTATGTCTGCCTTTGAGGTCTCTGCTATTTGTGCAGCTTTTTATTGAGAGGCTCTGCAAAGTTGGTTGTGTGGTTTGTGTTTTTATGTGAAGGCAGTGCTGGTGTGTGTTCTGGAGGGCTGTGTGTTCCATGTAGTGTGGTGCAAGTGTTGACCATCTCCTCTTGACCAACTATTCTGGTCTTGGCTGGAGAGTGTGTGGCTTCCAATTTGGATATATAAGTGCATCTTTTGCAAGTCTGACTGTAGAGAGGTAAGAGGTGAGGGCTATCAGTGTACATGAGGCAGATGCTTCATTGCCTCAGGGTGGCCAAGTTCAGCAGGTTAAGAGGTGAAAGCACAAGGAACTGCCCTGAAGACATGCCTGGAGGGGTTGCCATTAATAACAATTACCGGAGCTGTTTCCTCTTAGAACGTTTACTGCTGTCAGCACTTTTGTGTGCTAAAATACTTGCTGCAAGACATCTGGTAAAGTGCTAAAGTAGAAACAACAAAGTTCTTGCTGTAAGAAGAAAAATAGCAGCAACAAAATCCAACGTCAAGAGAAAAAAACCTTTAATAAAGAAGCAAAACTTTCGGGTCCACACCTTTCCTCAATACTAAAACACATTACATCAGCAATTAAGACTTTAAATAGGAACACCAAATCCATCACATGACTACAGCCAGCCAAGCATGTGATAGAGCAACAATTAAAACATTAAAAAGTTACTTAAAATAAATAAAAGTTGAAAATCAAAGTTTGTTCTGTTGTATTTTAACTAAAATAGGTTTTAGAGATACAGCTCTGTTTAAACCAAGGGGGGGGGGGTCAGCCATCAAACGTAAAATCCACTCATTCATTCTTTAATTTCAAGCACATTGTTTAGGTCCCCTCCCCTAATGGATTTATATACTATATCTATTACCCTGAACCTAAATTTATGGGAAATATCAGTGCACAATATGTGCTTACATAATGCATTATTCTCATTTCCCCTACGTATATCTGATTTGTGTTCTATAATACACTCCTTCAATTTTTCTAGTGGTTTTACCCACATAAAATGAGGGGCATGACACACATGTAGCTAAATAGACCACATTGACAGTAGTCCAGCTTGCTGTCAGCTTGAAATTATAGTTTACCTTAGTGATGGGATGTTCAAAAGTCTCACTTCCTTTACCTAATAGATCGGAGCAGCATGTACAACTCATACAGCAAAATGTACCTATTCTTGTAGCTACTAATTAGAAATAGCCAATTCTTCTCTATTATGTTGCTGAAGGAAGACAGAATCATCCGTGTTAAGTTTGCTTGCCCTTCTAAACTGTGCTAACATAACACCTCTGAAAAACATGTCTTCCTTCAGCAACTGGAAGATATGAAAGTTGAATTTATGTCAAGCGGATATGACCATGCACAAGTGTTAGAATTAAGTAATAGGGTCAAAACAGAAAGGGGTACGACTGCTAAACCCATTTTTCAGATGGGAGTTGATGACCAAATAGTTACTGATATTTGTAGGCTTATTATGGAGAAAACTAGATATGTTATGCCTTTTAATGTACGGTCACATTATGTAAAACAAATAATAGAGAAGAATTGGCTAATTCTAATGGCCTCTTTCGAAGTGAAGAATGTTGCAGGGGATAGGCCCTATTTTTGTTACAGAAATTTGAGAAATTTAAAAAGCAAATTATGCTATAAAGATTTTCCTGTTAAGTCAATCTTAGTAGCTACAAGAATGGGTACATTTTGCTGTACGAGTTGTACATGCTGCTCCGATCTATTAGGTAAAGGAAGTGAGACTTTTGAACATCCCATCACTAAGGTAAACTATAATTTCAAGCTGACAGCAAGCTGGACTACTGCCAATGTGGTCTATTTAGCTACCTGTGTGTCATGCCCCTCATTTTATGTGGGTAAAAACACTAGAAAATTGAAGGAGCGTATTATAGAACACAAATCGGATATACGTAGGGGAAATGAGAATAATGCATTATGTAAGCACATATTGTGCACTGATATTTCCCATAAATTTAGGTTCAGGGTAATAGTTATAGTATATAAATTCATTAGGGGAGGGGACTTAAACAATGTGCTTGAAATTAAAGAATATGAGTGGATTTTACGTTTGATGGCTGACCCCCCCCCCCCCGTTTTAAACATTGCTGTATCTCTAAAACCTATTTTAGTTAAAATACAACAGAACAAACTTTGATTTTCAACTTTTATTTATTTTAAGTAACTTTTTAATGCTTTAATTGTTGCTCTATCACATGCTTGGCTGGCTGTAGTCATGTGATGGATTTGGTGGTCCTATTTAAAGTCTTAATTGCTGATGTAATGTGTTTTAGTATTGAGGAAGGGTGTGGACCTGAAAGCTTTGCTTCTTTATTAAAAGTGCTAAAGTAATAAGCTATTGAAAGTGTGGGAGAGGAGAGAACTAGCATATCTAAGTGACAAGTTGAGGAGCAGACTTGGGCAACGCTCAGAAGCTAACATACAGTCCTGGATACAGCAAATCTGTATCTGGACTAGACTAGTTACAGGAAAGGTAACTAATTAGTACTATTTTAATAGTCTAATGTCTGGTATATTATATTTGTCTCCATGGTAGTGTAGCTGGTGTACAATGGATGCGGGAGTGCATATCACATGTGCAACCACCCATGTATACACGTGTCCCATTCAGTATACTCACACCCCTTGCTACTGTAATGACAGCACATATAGGCATGTTATGTAAATGAAATAATATACACCTGGATAAAATACACAGTCCTTGCAGGTCTTGAACCCAGGAACCTATACACAATAGTCAAAGCATATAACCACTAAGCCATCTGAGCTGTACTATTTTATGATGTTTTCAACCATAGCATACAGTGCAGTCGGTTTATCATAGGGAAGGAAGACCGTGGAATCAGTAATTATTTAGTTGTCAATAACTTGGAGCACTGTCAGAGCCAAGAGCACCTTAATACAATTCTGGACCATACCAGATGAAGTTGGGGGACCAGTCTGTGGACATACAAACTCATTGGTAATGATACAAAGGGACCCATGCCACTGACATCTGCCCCCCCCCCACACACACACTGTACAACTAATAAGTACACAGTACACTGCTACAAATTCAGTATAGGCCATACACAATGCCCAGACATACACTGACCTCTTAGCAATATAACTAAAATGACTATAGATAGTAAAACAGACAACCAGCCATCAATACACACAAATGTTTTAATGTGTTTTGCCGTCAAGTATTACATTACAAAACATATTTGCCTTAAATACAGGAAGCAATTGACACTTCATTATGTATGTTCTTAAACAGCCTCCAATTACACTCCTCAATTAACCCCCTAGGGGATACAGTATCAAATGATACAATGTAAATGGATTCTTTACATAACAATGGTTCTACATGTTCGATCAAACTGGGAAACAGACCTTTTTCAGAAAAGTACACTGTAACCCACTACAGTCCCCATGGTGAAATGTATGAGGAGTAACAGCTACAGAACGTTTGTCCATGTAATAACTAACATCTCTCATGTTCTAACAGACTGATTCTAAAGCATGTCCTATTATTCTGCAGACCCACCTATTGACTGTACAGGGTTCTACATGCTGTCCAGCCTTTGCACTCATATGTATGGCCCCTACCTCACTTAATGTGTCTTATTCCACAACATCACTGAGATGATAGCAGGAATGTCAGCACTAAATACTGATAGACCATACCTATCAACCTTCTACTACATGACAACTGGACAAAGCCTGTCATATAAGTGGAGGACAGAGGTACAAACAGGGCCATATTTGAAATATTGGTGTTATACTCTGAGAAAGTTGCTGGTGTTACAGGGTTGGTTGCAACATGTCTATTCTGAGGGATATGAAGTCAGGAACATAAATGAATGTTGCCATTTACTGGCAGCAATGACCAGAGTATGCCACTGATTTGCCAAGGACAACATCCGTCTGGGAAATAACATAACAGGCAAACCTCTGGCCATTATGTGGATAGGCCTACAGTTCACAGCTATGCAGACACATAACTTTGTCAGACTGAAATCCATGCAGAAGTAGCATGTACACACAAAGCCCGTAAAACTAGCAGTATTCACACCGTATAACAGCAATACTCACATTCGGTCCCTAAGTCTGTAACCGTCTCCACCATTTAGTTGACCCGTCTCCACAAGTTTTGTTGTAAGAGTTATTCCCACCTGCTGTGTGTAATACTCAATAGCCATACACCTCCAGGATGTGTTCCTCACAGCCAAGGCAAAGGGACAATGCCCACATTAAGTACTTATTTATAGGAGTGTGTTGCCATAACACTGGCTATTGGAAGAACTACCCAACTGCTCTGCATGCAATTAGCAAGTGGGGAACACCTGGTCAAGAGCATTACCCACAAGGGCATGCAGACACCTATTCCAAACATCTGTCTACCAGTACTCCACATTGAGAAAACAAAAAGACGTGGAGCAATCTTCTGATACAACCCAGTGCAATGTGAAATAATAAAAAGGTATGTGAAACAAGTCAGCATATAAGTTAATGTAGTATGTGTTTTCTAATAATGGGAAATAGAATTATGAAAGAGTTATGTCTGAGCAAGACTTGTTGCAGTGATGTCCTGCTAAACAGCACCTATAGCCATAGCATCTGCCTCTCTCTGGTGTGACATAGAACAAAGCTCAGGACCCTAACTCACCCCGGGAAAGGACAGCTCACATATGACAAACACTGGAGTGTCTGTCAAACACTACTGACTGTGCCACTGCTAGGCCAGCTACAGGGATATTGTACATATCCATATGCTACCTGTGAATATGACTATGATATGCATTTGTCGTGTAAATCTAAGAGAACTATATATTGTGTATACACCTTCTATGGCCAGACAACAGGCTGGAATCAACACGTGGATGGACAGGGGTGCTCATAGATGGACTGCTGCCCATCATGCCCCTGCCACAAGTGCCACAGCAGGTGTCACCAGATGCATGTTTTGGACTGTCATGGAGATACAGGCATGTGTCAACTCTAACACTGGAGATATTCTCAGGGTCACAAATGCAACTCTTAATGCTGTGTGACATCATCCATGATCTTGGAGATGCCCACTGTTATTATGCTGAGGTCATTGATGGATGGCTGGGTGAGATGGTGGCAATCCTCGACTGTGGGATGTCTGTGCCACAGCATGTGGCGGGAGTTAGGCATCAGCCACGTGGATGTAGGATAGCACATGGGCTGGGAGTACAATGGTGTAAAACTGCAAACCATGGCCACATTTGTCACTCAAACACACACAGTCAAAATACCGCTCTCACATACACACTTGGCACAACTGAGATTAGAACCACTACCTACCTAGGTCTTACTATTAAAAGTGCTCTGCATTTAATGCACATGCCATGGAGAAAGTAGGGTGAAGTGTGCTCCACAGTTCCTCTAAGGTGAACAACATCCACTGGCCTTGCAAAGTATGGCAATGGGAGATGTCCTGGGTGAGAATGGCCAGGAAATACCATCAGCTACAGAAACATACACAATGAACAACATAGATACAGCAATACACATATTTGCCATACCTGGGGTTAGCAGCCCTGCCTATCACATTCAGTTCATACTGTTACAGAGTTTGGCACACAGCACTTGCCTTATTGGGCTGAAGAGTGTCATCAGTTACCTGTATGGTCGATGGTGACAGCGGTCTTCATACAGTGGACCTTGGGACATGTACTTAGGGTACCATGGTGTAAAAATATTAAACGCAGCACCCCACCCACATTGGATATAGTACTCACTCATACCCATGATAATGTTATGACAAACCCACAATCACACATTTACCAGGAATGAGATTCAAACCTTTGCCTGCCTAATTACTGCTATTACACTGATATGCATTTATCGCATGTGCCACAGAGCTAGTAGGATGAAGATTGTTTCATGGCTCTGCTAAGTGGGCAACATCATCATCCCTTGTAATGTATGGCAATGTGCAGTCTATTTGGATAATGGGGCCTCAGAATGTTGTCTCCAACAAATACACACACACACACACACACACACACACACACACACACACACACACACACACACACTTGCCAGGACTCAGAGGGTAAACCACACGTCTACTCATTGGTAGAACAGTGTTATGCTGGTACTGTAAGCATAAGGTAGCCCATGGGGTGAAGAGTGTCACAAGGTAACTTTACAGTGCACTACAGCAGCAGCCTTCTAAGTATAGAAATGGGGGATGTAGTGGGTGATAAGATCCTCAAAGTATTTTCAACTACAACTTTACAAACTCACAGATCCTGTTATGCTCAGTAGTGCAGACAGACACATTTGTCAGTACTGAGTTCCATTGGTGCAGGTGTCTCTGGGTGTGAACCAGGCTAATGTCCATGGGTATATGAGTAGAGTAGGTCATGTGAGTACACTGGTATCATGGCACCTGACATTTGTCAGAATGCCACCTATCAACTACTGCCACTTGAGTGATCCCCAGGGTGACAGTTATATTCACCATCCACTCACCTGAATTTCTCTTGAAGAGGGCCAGTGAGTTGCTTTGACTTGTATGCAACATATATCACATAATGTGGCTAGTGTCTGGGTTATGGACCTGTCCCTGTTGAATGTGGTAATGCTGTTGAGGTATCCATGGCATGTTGTGCATACAGATTGGGGTTTTCTATCTGTGGTATTTGTAAGACAGCTGGGCAGACATGGCATTGTCAGTCAAGCAGGGATTGCCTGTCAGTAGCCAACATGTTACCGGTAACACTTGGAGGTTTTGGCCTCTTTCCATATCAGACAGTTGTTTCATGCCTAGTTTCATACATGTCAGGTACACTTGCAGCCTACCCAGTTGTTGAAGGTGTCTGCTGAGTTTCATTGCAAGTGGGCCATTGGTCCTGCTGATTAGCATAATGAGCGGGGAGTAGAGGGAGACATTGACCTCTTCATTCCTGGATGATACACCCTTAGTTATGTAATGTACCACATGGAAGGAGTTTCTGTCACAGTAGTAATGTGGTGGTCAGAAGGGAGGCTGCTGTCAAGCTGCATTCACAGACCTCCTATAAGGAAATCTGTCTCCATTGGGCTACCACCAATATGGTCATTTGTGGACAACACAGATTCAACAGGGGACTGGGACACATTTCCTGACATTGAGACTAAGGCCAGTGTTCTGACAACAGTTGGAGGTGTCAGTGGTGACTTTATGCAGGATGTTAACATAATCTGGGGATGTAAACATAGCCCCCAATTAGCAATTGTCTGCAAACATTGTTAACCACAGTTCATTCCTGTTGGGCTGGATATCAGAGCCACACACAACACTGGACACAAGACAAGAACCTCTGGTACTCCTCACATGACTGTTTGGCAGTCTGACACCACTCCTGACTGTTCTGCACTCTGACATGGAGTCCAATGCTTTCACATTGTGAGTTCCATCTGTGAGCTGGTTTGTACTTAGTGACATAGGGATTACTGATTAGATGAGTGTGTTGGCCTATGATTCCTGAGTGTGGAATTGTATCACAGGACTACAAGGGCCACATATCTTGTTTTGGACTCCATATTGTTCTATAGTAATATCACATAAACAGATTATAGAACTGAAATGTGTCCACAGCTACCACAAAAGTGGGCACTGTACGGTGGACATTTGGTAGTTTGCTGGGGTGGACCACACAAAAGTGTAGCAAAACCCTCCCCCAATGGACATGGATCACAATGTTAATGACACAACCACAGGCAGAGACACACACTTGACAGGAATGAGATTCAAACCCCTACCTCCGTAGTTTATTGCACTATAGTATTATGCATTTATCAGACGCATCACAACGCTTACATATTTGTTAGCTGTCCAAAGCTATCTTTAAAGGGGACATCAGCAGTAGTGATAAAGGAGGTGAAAGGAAAGTGTAGTAAGTGCCAAAGGCCTCAAAATCATGTCTGTACAACTACAGACACTCTCAAACAAACACACTTTCACATTTGCCATGACCGAGATTAGAACTCATACCTAACTAGTTTACTGCACTATAGTATTACACATTTATCAGACACGCCACAAAGCTTACAAATTTGACAGCTGTCCAAAGGTATCTTTAAAGGTGAGTGACATTAGCAGCAGTGATAAAGGAGGGGAAAGGGAAGTGTACTAAGTGGTGCAGTAAGTGCCAATGGTCTCAAAATCATGTCTGTACAACTACAGACACTCTCATACAAGCAAACACACTTTTACATTTGCCAGAACCGAGATTAGAACTCCTACCTAACTAGTTTACTGCACTATAGTATTACACATTTATCAGCCGTGCCATAAAGCTTACCTATTTGAGCACTGTCCAAAGGTATTTTTAAAGATGAGTGACATCAGCAGCAGTGATAAAGGAGGGCAATGTGAAATGGAGTGAGTGGGAATGGCTTACAAACAGACACACCTTTACATTTGACAGGACTGTGATTAGGATTGCTACATAAATAGTTATTGGTACTCTACTGTTACACAGTTATCACAAGCACAACAGAGCCTATAGGGCTGAGAGCTAACAAAATGAATTTGTACACTGACTGACTGCAGCACATGTTCTGATATTGGGTAATAGCCTGCCCAGCTTTCTGACAGTGACACATATTGACATCTGGACAGTGAGTGTGTACAACTAGTAACATAGGTGTAGATGAGAAGCAGATTGGTTGGCACTGTAGTTGTTGGAACATGGCCCTGTCAACCACAGTGCTGTACCCAGCACTGATATTATTCTACAAACTTACATTGCTACCATTTATACATGGGATTGGGGGAGCACACCTGACAACTTTATGTATTTGCACTGACTGCACTGGTATTTCAGTTGTATTCTGTTCGCTTCCATTTAGTATTGTATTGTGCCCTATCTTGCAGAATGGAGGCATATCAGTAAAGTACACAAGTTAGATTGTAATGGCATACATTTCAATTTCAGACTTCTTACTCTTCGAAACTATACAGCAACTGCCAGACCTGTTGTAGTATGTCTGTGAAGGTCTGTAGGGGAGCTGTTCACCATTGCCAGCATCTGTGGAGCTTTGTCTGACCTTTCTTTATGGACATCTACACCTGTCCTGCTGTGTGAGGCTGGGGGTGGGTATGGGAACTCTCAATGACATCCATGTGTGTGACCTGTGGATACCCACAGTTAGTTGAGCCACCACATGTACTGCAGTGGGAGTTGTCACCTTGAGTACTACTGCCTAGTATGGGGACAACAGTATTTGTTATGCTGCTATCCCATTTGGCCAGCCAATTCCCTTGCATGCTTGCATCCAGAACATAGATATAACTATCAGAACATACTACTCCATTCGGTAATTGATAGTAAGGGTGACTTACCTTGTGCCTGGGGTGGTACTGACGATGGTGCTGGAGAGCTGACTATATGGGATGCACACTTAGTACACTCCCTACACATGGTAAAGTATAAATAGTGTCATGTTTGGCATCCCTTTTACTGTATGTGAAAGTCAGTGAGAGGTATCAGTCCCTGGGTCCTTACAGTGTCAGTGTGTGTGCTATGCATTCTCTCTTTGCCAAGGCATAGGCATACTGGGCATGCCTCTGTCTGCCTCTAGGGGTAGCGGCTAAAGACATTCCTCCTCCAAGTCCCTCTGTGCCTGTGGTGATCTTGGCAATGGTGGGGGCTGTGTGGCCTCTCCCTGTGTTGTTCCTGCTGCAGCTGTTTCTACAGGATCTTACTGTGTAGCATGGCACATACTATGAACATTTGTCCACATGTAGCTGGAGAGTACTGCATGTCTCCAGCAGATATGTCAGGGCAGCGGAACAGTGACTTAAGCATCCCAAACACAAGCTCTATAATGATCCTGGTTTGTGCATGTGCCTCATTATGGCATTCTTGTTTGGGGGTGTATGCATTTCTGATGGGTGTCATCAGACACGGCTCCAGTGTATAGCCAGCATCCCCCACTAGATGGCCAAATGGAATGCCCCCACCCCCCGGCAAACCCCTGATACAGCTGTGAGGAATGCCAGATGTGGGAGTTGTGACAGCTTCCAGAGCTGTCAGCACACACTTGCATGATAACACCCTGGGCATTGCACACAACCTGGCAGTTGATGGGGGGGGAGCCCTTGTAGTTGATGTAGACCCTATCCTGCTCACCAGGTGGTGCTTTGATGTGGATGTGCATGCAGTCTATGGCACCCAGTAGCTGCGAGTATTTAGCTACACGGTGGAAGAGACGCATATTGTCGGTCAATTCCTCATGGGTGTTGGGGAAGTAGATGTGTTCACAGACATGTGGTAGCATGGCATCCAGGAACTGATGGAGTACTCTGGATGCAGATGCCTGTGACACCCCCATGATATCCCCAGTAGGTCTTAGGAAAGTACCTGTAGCTAGTATTCTTAAGGCCACACATACCTTAGTATACACTGGGATGGGTTCCCCTCTGTTTGTTCTGGATGTGAGGCGAGGCCGCCACAGCTCCACAATTTGCTGAAGTATGTCACTGTCCACCCTGTAATGCTCTACAATCTCCAGGTCATGTAGCCCCTGATAGGCCACCGTGGATCTGAACACTCTCCTCCTGGGTCTGTGGCGGTTGGCAGCATTATCCTCCTCACCACATTCAGCCTCCAGCACATAATGATGTATCTGCGCAATGGCAGCCCCTAGCATTTTGTTGGTTTAAATTCCCAGGTTTACTCCAAAGATGCAGAGTTTGTTGGGAAACGCAGACTGAAGGGTGTTTCCATACTTTATAGTGGTGTGATGCTAATGCTGCCTGTCAGATTGGCTGTTTCTGATTCATTCCAGTTGCCAGCTTACTTGCTCATGGTTTGAATTTAGCCAATGTGAGTGTTAGAAACATTACTGGTGATTTATTTTTAGTTTTTATTATCTTACATTTGTTGACCGGGCTAGTCTAACTGGATACATGTCCATTTTCAGTAGAGCCGCGAGGAGATAAGCTCCAATACAGATAAATGAAAAACTTAGTAATCAATATATAAAATGAGACTAAAAGAAAAAAAAAATCATATAAAACTAGCAGATTTCAGGTACATAAACACAAAAATAATAGGAAAGATAACTAAATAGCATAATTAATTATATATAAAGAGAAAAAAACAATATTGCCAGTTAAACATATTATTCTGTGAGGATAAACAATAAATCTTGTAGCGCCAGAATGCTTCTACTATACAGTCTGCAGTTATAGGTCATTTATAAATAGAAAGACTAAGGTCTAGAGGGGAGGCAGGATAAGTATATACATAGTGTAACAGGAAGAAAAACAAGTATAATTCTCAGTAGGAAATGTAAAGTGAGATTCTGCATATTGAAGTTTGGGAGGAAAATAGAATTTATTGGGATAAAATAAAATATGTACTAATTTCTGAGTAGTGAAGGCTAGGCAGAGTTTAGTTTAATTAGATAGATAGTTGCCTAGTCAGGTTTAGTACAGGGGCAAAACCAGTGAGTTCTAAGGAAGGGTTTTAGTCTATTTTTGAAGAGTGATAGGGAGGGAAGAGAGGAGAGGTCACTGGGGAGAAGATTCCAAGTTTTTCCAACAGCATTGGAGAAGAGAGATTCCCCAGCTTTGTTGTTAGGTTTAGAAATGTACAAAAGAGTTTTGTGAGAAGAACGCAGTGATTTCAGGTTTGTGTATGGAGTGATGAGGATAGATAGACTAGGAGTGCAGGAAGGTTTATACAGAGTTTTATGGGCGATGGTTAGTTGATGGAATTTAATCAAGTTTTGTAGTTCCAGCCATCCCAGCTGCTTTATATTTAAGCAGTGGTGGGTTCTGTAAGGGTTACCTGTTGCGAATCGAGCAATATTATTGTAGGAAGTTTCCAGTTTGCTGAGGTTATTTTTTGAAAGGTTAGTAAAAATAGCTGAGGAATAAAGGAGGGTAGAGATTAGATGAGTATGGGCTATAGTTGTTCTAGCTGTGGGAGAAAGGTATGATTTAATTCTGTAGAGGGAGCCAAGTTTTTTGTTGACAATTTTTATTGTGTTGTTGATATGGATGTCAAAGCTCAAGTTGTTATCAATGGTGATTCCCAGTAGTTTGGTAGAAGTGTCAGGTGATATGATGGTGCCGTTAGTGGATATAACTGCGAAATCAAGTGGAGAGGACTTGTGGGTGGGGTTAAAGAGGAGGAGTTTAATTTTTTTGGGGTTCAGAAGAAGACAACGTTGTGTAAACCATAGTTCAACTGTGTTGTGGATGATTGCCTTTATTCTGCTGTTGCCCTTTTTGTACTTAATTTTTACTTGCTTCTCCTCCCATTTACAGCTCTGCAGCTACCTACCAACTGTATTATATCTGCAGGGCCCATTCTGAGTTGCAAGACTCCCATAGTAATGATTTCTACATCAGCTCACCTTTATTTTGTGCTGTTGCCCTTTAATTCTATTTTACATGTCCTCCCATCTTCAGCTCTGCAGCCACCTGTCAGCTGTATTATTTCAGTGCTTTCATTGGCCAGTCGTGGGTTGCAGACTCCCATATTGCTGATTTGCACAGCGTTTCCCTTGTTCTACTACTTCCTTTGCCTTTTCCTTCTACCCTTCCTCTTTCAGCCTGTTGGTAGTGTAAAGAGCAACATATGTCCCTCCGCTGCACGTGCACACACTCTTCAGTTTATGGAGTATGAGTACACAGCCTCAGACACAACCCCTCTCCTAGATGTGCTTAGCTAAGCAGACACCAGCCAACAGGGCTCCAATGTGCTTCCAGCAAGCTTGACACATCCACTTTTCATGTTCTTTGCTCCTCCTGCCTACACAATGGTGTTAGAGCACCTACACGGTTAGGTGCAGTCTGACACTTAGAAATTTTCCTGTTGAACTTGTATTCAGTATATGTCCCCTCATTAGCATACCCCACTGCCTTAAGCCCTAGTTACTGCACTATTCCCAAGCCTTACCCCTTAGAAACCACTGTTCCCTTCCTATGTTTACTTTCTGCATGCCATTGACTATAATGGCAAAATTCAGAAAGTAGTTGTACTGCAGCCCCGCCCCCCAGTTTTATTACTTCTCCCCCATCCCACTAGCGTACCACATCCCCTGCCCTTAATGGCCGAGTTCGACCAACATAAACAAAGTTTTATATTTTATTATTTTCGAGTGGTTTTGCATATATATATATATATATATATATATATATATATATATATATATATATATATATATATCTGCCCTAGGGCATTTATAAGCCTAGCCAGAATGTGTTTGGCTTTCACCACCCATTTTAAATTTATTTTGCTATGCCCTTTTTCGAGGTTAGTATACTGTGCCTCTGTCTAACAGTGACACAGAAGTGATACCCGGGGTAAACCTACGATCTCCCATCCACTCATCAAGATTCCTCTTGAAGAGAGTCAATGAAGGACTCTGCCTAACCTGGACTGGGATTTTATTCCAGAGTGAAGAGAGCCTCTGGGTTATGAATCTGTCCCTCCAGCATGTCCTATTTATTTCAGTGCTGCGGTTCAAGTCTCTCAAGCGCGTAGCTCGATGGGATTTGGATTTTCTGAGGTGCAGCATGTCCATTAATTCCGGGTTGGACATGGCTTTATACGTCAGGCACAGATCACCTCTGAACAGGCGGTATGCCACTGAGTAGAGCTGGAGTTTCTTTAACCGGGCAGCATATGGCATCTGTTTGAGCCCTTTGATCCTCTTGGTGAGGTACTTTTGGGGTCTTTCCAGTTGCTGCAGGTGTTTGGTAAGGTACATCCCAAAAGGGGCATTGTACTCAATTATAGGCCTGATGATGGATGAGTAAAGAGGCACGATGACCTCCCCTGATCTAGATGTGAATCCCTTCATGATTAGGTGGGCTATATAAAATGTATTTCTAACCACTTTGGCCAAGTGGTTGTCAAATGAGAGATTGCTATCAACTTGGGTCCCCAGGTCCCTAATTACTTCTTCTGTACTTAATAGATTACCACCTATGTGGTAATTTGTGGGCACTTTGTTTTTGCCAAAGGGGATGACTATACACTTTTTGGCATTTAGCTTAAGGCCATGGCTCTGGCACCAGTTGTCTGTTTCTATGAGGCCCTTTTGGAGGATGCTTGTGTCGGTTGGAGAGTCAATTATGGCGCCCAGTTTGCAGTCATCTGCGAACTTGGTCAGCCACAGTCCTTCCGTGTTGGCCTGTACCTCCGAGAAATATATACTGAACAAGAGAGGTCCCAGGACTGAGCCTTGTGGGACACCACTTGTAACTGGTTTGGAGTCTGACATGGCTCCAGCAATTCTAACCATGTGGGTTCTGTCCTTGAGCCAGTTTGTAATCCATCTAGTGACATAGGGGTTTATATTTAAGCTGGTGAGCTTATCTATAATGCCCGAGTGGGGTATTGTATCAAAGGCTTTTGTGAGGTCCAGGTAGGCTGTGTGGACCACCTTCCCCTCGTCAATGGCCTTGGTGACTGTTTCAAAGAAATCAACCAGGTTTAAGAGGCAGGATCTGCTCTTAACAAAGCCGAACTGGGTAGGATCCAGTGTCTGTAGGTCCCCAATATCTTTATTTATGAGGTCCATGATGATCCTTTCCATAGCTTTGCAGACCAAGCTAGTCAGGCTTATGGGGCGATAGTTTCCAGGATCCGTTGAGGCACCACCTTTATGGAGAGGGACCACTGTTGCTGTACGCCACTCTTTGGGCACATATCCTGTAGTAAGGCTGAGATTGAACAGTAGTTTTATGTTTGGGTTTAGCTCTTCTTGGAGTTCATGTAGGATGCAGCCCGGGACACCGTCTGGTCCCATTGATGCTGTGTTTTTTGCTTTGGAGAGGGCGGCTGTTACCTGAGCATCTGAGATGTCAGGGGGGCAGCACTCTTCTGGGATAGATATTTGCCCTTTTGGTGGGGAGGGGGGGGGGAGTTTGCGCTGAACCTGTCAGCTAGGATGTTGGCAATGTCTGTGGGTTCAGTGTATTTTTTGTCATTTTGGACTAATTCTGAGCATATCTGAGAATTCCCACCCAGGTTCCTAACATAACTAAAGAAAGCCTTGTGATTATCCTTAGTGTCCTGTGCAATTTTTCTCTTGAAGCTGGCCTTAGACAATTTTATGAGTGCCCGTAGTTTTTTGCTAATACTGATCAGTTTTGCCTTCCCTTTTTGGGATTTTGCTCTATCATTTAGTAGCTTCCTCCTTCTATTGTATAGTTTGTTTATGGCTGGGGTCCACCAGACAGGACTTCTGCCTTTGGAGGATTGGGTCTTGGTTTTATTTGGGATCGCATGATCCATGCATTCCTGAAGGTGTTCATAGAATGCGTTTATAAAGGATTCTGCGGTCTGGGCCATATTTTCCACAGGCCCAGGGGCTTTGAAGGATTCCACCTCGGTTTTGAGGAGTGTGAAATTTGCTTTAGAGAAGTTTTTCACTGTGGTTTTCTGGGCAGGGGGTGGAGTCGGGATGTGAATATCCAGTGAGATTAGTTTATGGTCTGATCTTACCAGTGAGGGATACACTTCTGGTCTGGAGCATAGAGTCCCCATGTTGGTGATGATCAGGTCCAGTATGTTTTCCCCTCTTGTGGGAGTGGTAACAAGTTGTTCCATAGCATTTGAGTTTATAAATTCTAGGAACCTTTGGGCTAGGGTGTTGGAGCTAGAGTAATGCTCCCAGTCTATGTTTGGGTAGTTGAAGTCGCCCAATATAATGGTGTTTGGAGAGACCTTCATATTTTCCAGTGTTCTCAGAAAGGCCGAGTGGGGTTCCTGGGTTTGGGAGGGTGGTCTGTAGCAGGCTATAAACTGGAAGGCAGTTTTACCCACTGTTAGTTGCACATGGATAGTCTCTGATGCTTCGTGCTTTGCCACCAACCTGGAGGTGTGGGTATCTTTGATGAATATCGATACTCCCCCTCCTTTTGTGGTTCGGTCCAAGTTTTGAGGCCGAAAGGCATGGTATGAGGTATAACCTGGTAGTGCTGGGGTGCTCTCAGGAGCCCTGAACCAGGTTTCTGTTACTGCACAGATATCGATGTTCTCCATACTAAGGAGAGTTTCGAGTGCGTGCATCATGAGGTTTAGACTTCTGGCGTTGAGTAGCATTACTCTTAGTTTCTTATCCCTTGTGATACCTATGGAGGTGGGTTTGTCTTTTGAGCCTTGCCTAAAAAAGGCATTATGGGGGTAGCAAGAGCCTTTGCCAATATCCGAAAGCCCAGGGGTGACAGGTGCAAGCAGTCCCTAGCGAAGCATCGTGGCTTGTCGAGCATATCATCCCAAGCTGACAGGCATTGGATCCCCTTTGAATGACACCAGTACTTAAGCCAATTGTTGAAATTGATCATCTTGTCTTCATATTGCGGCATCATTCTTGGTGAGGGTAAGATGCTACTCAAGGTCAGGGTCATACCGGCCTGGGCTACATGCTCAGAGAGCTCCTTTATGTCTCTTTTCATGTAGTCCAGGGAGGTACGTCTCAGGTCATTCACACCAGCATGGACAATGACTGAGTCATATTTGTACTTGCCTTGGAGTGACCTGAGTGCTTGTGTTATGTGGCGGATCCTAGTGCCCAACAGGCTGCTCACTGTGACCCTCTCCTTGTTCAGCCTGGTGAGTGGGACGTCAGTGTGCCTGACGATAGAGTCACCTATTACAAGTGTATCACGTGTGTTGTTTAGTCTTAAGGGCTGTGACTGTTCAGCACACTGGCTTTGTGAGATATGTGTTGCACGTGTTTTGTTTTGGGGTAGCTGTTGCTTGGGTGTCTGCTTTGGAGGTCTCTGCTGCTTAAGCAGATCTTTATTTAGAGCCTCCGAGTATGTTTTTGTGTGATTATGTGTTTGGTTTGCTGTCGTGGTAGGTCTATGTGAGACTGGAATTGTAGTGAGTGTGGTTTCCTTCTCCTCCTGACTGGTTATGCCAGTACTGAGTTGAGAGAGCTTAGCCTCCAGTTTGGCTATATGGTTGCATCTCTCACATGTGTTGGAATTTGTTGGGAGGAGGAGAGAGTTGTCTGTGTACATGAGGCAGTTGTAACATTGCCTCAAGATTCCCAGATTCACCAGCTGGACCGGAGAGGAGATTGACAACTGACCTTTGGACATGCTAGAATAATATTGGGAATTCCTTAATAATTGAAAACAAGGGCCAGTGGGGAGTGAGGGTGTAGTGCTTTTAATTTTTAGTGCTGACTTATATAATTGCTTTAGCGAGCAAGTGCCAGGTAACTTAAGTGCAATGTGTTACAGGTAACTTAAATGCAAAAACGACAAACAGTAACTTTACTTTAAGTGAAACAAGGAAATAAGTACAGTAAGCAATGCAGATATCACTAGTGATCCACAGAAGCGCTGAGAAGCCGCGTATTAGGCAGAATTAGCGTTCCAGGGAAATAACAAGCAAACAAACAACAAGCATATAAACAAAGCTAGATTCAGCAGGCCTGGATCTAGTCTATGCTACAGCAAACAAGGTGTACCAATTTCAGTAAGATACAGTTCAAATATTCAGGCACTATAAACCTTTAACCAGAAATTCCCAGCTCAGAAGGGCAGAGTCCAGCCTCTCCTCCCACAAGAGTGCAGACCATGAACCTTCTTATTGTAAAATAACTGGCCTGAAGCCCAAGTGCTTAAACCAGAACTAATACACTTTAAGAATAACAGACATTGGGATAACAGATATATATATATATATGTTTGTGTCTTTCGGCTTTATATATATATATATATATATATATATATATATATATATATATATATATATATATATAGTGTAGGGTTTTATGGTTTGTGTGCTGTGGGTGGAATGGTGTGTGTGTTATGTGGTGTATGGTGCATGTATGTTCGTGATTGTGGGTTTCGGAATTGTGAATGGTTCGACTTTATAGTCTCGGGTTACTGAAATTCGGGATTTCAGTAATAAGAGATTATGAAGTAAAACTATATATATATATATATATATATATATATATATAGAGAGAGAGAGAGAGCAAGAGAAAGATATAGACCCATATATATATATATATATATATATATATATATATATATATATATATATATATATATATATATATATGTAATATACATACACACATATCCACAAGTTCATAAAATAAATGTAGAGTTATTAATAAAATTCAGTGTTGTACACTTTTTCATGCAAATATGCACCAGAAGAAATGTCTGTAACAGCAAAGAAAAATATACAAAATATGTTCTTTCTTTCAAAGCCTCAAAAGAGTTCATAAACAACGGGACCAAATCTCCCATACAAAATCCAGTAATTCCCTTCTAAGCAGGAATTAATGTGTTTCCAGGTAGCTTCATTCTCTCTGGATTCCTCTGTAGACTGGTGTCCATGTTTTCTCAGAAATAATTCCAAAAAGATTCAACACCCACTCTGATGTTCCAGGCATACAGTCCTCCTTTATGAAAAGCCAACTTCACACTAAGATGGTTGGGCTACCACCCTCGATTTTACAAATAATTACATAATTGCTATTTACCAAACCATGAAAGGATTGTATCTGCCTAACACTTTATCTCAAAATTTCTGTATGAGAGAATCATGGACAAAGAACCTTAAAATCAGGCTTAAATAATAATTTAGAGAAATTTTTTATTAAACAAAGAGTTATATATATTGAAACTCATAGATATCCATATAATATATAAATGTTGATATTTTTAGACAATTATAAATTCAAGTCATAACAATTCCCTGGATATTTTTTCCCATAGTATTTACTTCCCTGGACCGCTGTCTAGCAGGGTGACTGATGATCCTGGGATGAATTTCCTATCTCCCATCCAATTGTCAAGGTTTCTTTTGAAGAGGGCCAAGGAGGCGCTCTGCTTGACATGTATGGGCAGTCTATTCCAGAGTATGGAGAGTCTCTGGGTCAGGAACCTATCCCTCCAGCATATTTTGTTCATTGTGATGACAAGGTTTAGATTCCCTAGAGCGTGTGGCTCTGAGGGATTGGGATTTCTTTAAGTGGAGCATGTACAACAGCTCAGGGTTTGACATGGCCTTGTATGTTAAGCAGAGATCTCCCCTGAGTAGACGATATACCACAGAGTATAGCTGGAGTTGTTTTAGACGGTCAGCATAGGGCATCTGCTTTAGGCCTGTGATTCTTTTAGCGAGGTATTTCTGTGGCCTTTCCAGCTGTTGCAGATGTCTTGTGAGGTATATTCCAAATGGGGTGTTGTACTCTATAATGGGTCTAATGAGGGATGAGTACATTGGGCAATGACCTCCTTTTTTCTCGATGAAAAGCCCTTAGTGATGAGGTGTGCCACATAGAAGGATTTCCTGACTGTTCTGGCAATGTGGTTATCGAAGGTGAGACCACTGTCCACCTGTGTCCCTAAGTCTCTAATCACACTTTCAGTATTTAGTGTACTGCCACCTATGTGTTAATTCATGGGTACATGTTTTTTTCGCAAAGGGGATAACTATACATTTTTTGGCATTAAGCTTGAGCCCATGGCTCTGGCACCAAGCATCTGTTTCTGTAAGGCCCTTTTGTAGAATATCTACATAATTTGGGGATTCAATAATGGCTCCCAGTTTGCAGTCATCTGCGAACTTTGTTAGCCAGAGTCCCTTAGTGTGCCTGTACTTCAGAGAAGTAGATGCCAAACAAAAGCGGTCCCAAGACTGAACCCTGAGGTACTCCACCTGTCTGGAGCTGGATTTGGAGTTGGCTACTTTCACAGTGTGGGTTCTGTCAGTAAGCCAGCTGGCAACCCATCGAGTGACGTAGGGATTTATGCCCAGCTTAGTAAGTTTATCTATGATTCCAGAGTGGGGGATGGTGTCGAAGGTCTTGGCGAGGTCCAGATAGACTGTGTCGACTGCCTTACCCTCGTCCACAGCTCTGGAGACTGATTCGAAGAAGCCAATCAGGTTCAGGAGACAAGATTGGCCCTTCACAAACCCAAACTGGGTGGGGTCCAGTGTTTGAAGGTTGCCGATGTCTTTGTTTAGAAGTTCCATGATAATGTGTTCCATGCCCTTGCAGATCAGGTTCGTCAGACTGATGGGACAGTAGTTTCCAGGATCCAAGGTGGATCCACCCTTGTGGAGTGGGATAACTGTAGCTGTGTGCCACTCAGTGGCACAAAGCCTGAGGTGAGGCTTTGATTAAACATGACACTTAGGTGAGGTGTCAGTTCATTTTGTAGTTCATGTAGTACACAACCTGGGATGTCATCTGGTCCAATGGATCCTGTATTCTTAGCTTTGGTGCGTGTGGTTTTTACCTGTGTGGCCGTGATTACTGGAATTTGGCAATGTTTTGGTATTGAGATAGGCCCTCTAGAGAGTGAGAGGGGGGAGAGGCTGGCACTAAATCAATCTGCCAATTTGTCAATCTGGGATCAGTATATTTAATGCCATTCTGTTGTAGCTCAGAGCAGATCTGAGTACTGCCATTTAAATTCTTGGCATAACTACAGAATGCCTTGTGGTTGTTTTTGGAATCTTTGGCAATTTTATTTTCGTAACTAGCTTTGGAGGATTTTTATGAGGGATCTCAGCTTCTTACTGAGGCTGGTAAGGGAGTTTTTTGCATCCTGGGATTTTCCTCTCTTTTGCAACAGTTTCTTCCTTCTGTTGTATAGTTTGTTTATGGCAGGGGACCACCAGATTGGCTTCCTTTTTTTGGAGGAGGGCGTCTTGGATCTATTTGAGATGGCATGATTCATGTACGAGTGGATGTGCTCATACAGTGCCTTAGTGTAGGATTCAGTACTCGAACTTTCAGGTCTGGTCTGCATGGGTGTCATGAAGTTTGTTACTTCTGACTTGAGTAGCATGAAGTTAGCTTTATAGAAGTTTTTTATGGAGGTTTCCTTACTGGGGGATGGGGGGGGGTGGGATGTGGATGTCAAGGGTGATTAGCTTATGGTCAGACCTGGCCAATGAGAGGGTGACCACTGGTTTGGACCATGCATCTCCCATGTTGGTAATGACCAGGTCTAGGACATTGGAGCCCCTGGTGGGACAATGGATTAGTTGATTCAGGGCATTGGAATTTATGAATTCCAAGAATCTTTGGGAGAAGGTGTTGGTACCCGTGTAGTTTTTCCAATTAATGGCAGGGTAGTTGAAATCACCCAGTATTAGGGTGTTTGGTTGTATCTTAATATTTTCCAGTATGTTTAGAAAGGCTAACCAATGCAATAATATAGTAAATAAACACAGAAAAGACTAATGCACTTGAGTGTGTAGCCCTAAACAGTAAATGCAATTTAAATGCTACAAAATTAGCAATTTAAAACTTTTTAATGAAGTAAGGCAAGTCCACAACTGAAAAACGATTTAAGAGGCAGTAATACAGTAGAAGAAGTAGCTAGTCTACATATACAGTAAAGTCTATATATACAGAAAAGCAGCTAAAACAACACTAAAACAATTCAGATGTAGTGCAACCAAGAACACTTGAGTTGTAGCAATATTAAGGCAAATACAGTTTTAATAAATGCACTAAAATATACTCTATAATTCCAAAAAGTTTGAGAAGCACAGTCAGAAAGGGGGAACAGAAAGAAACTAAGTGGGTTGGCCTTCTCAGATGTTCTCTCTGTATTAGGTAGAATGAGCTAATGACACTAGACTGGGAGGAGTGTCCAAGATCAAATTTAGACTAGGGGCGGGCAACTGCAAGGCCAGCAGGTATCTATTTTAGGTAGAAAACACTACAGAAATGTTTATCACAGCAGAAAACCAGCAGTGAGCCACTAGCTATGAAATACAGTACAAGTATGCAGTATACAATAAAATTGCTATAAATATCTGGAATAAACAATAACTACTTAAAATAAGCAAAAAAAAAAAAAAAAAAACAAACAGGCTATTTACTGCTATATATCACAGATCAGGTGCTCCTCCTCAGATAGCTGCGTGTGTAATGGCTGAAACACTCAAGTTAACTTCTTAAGTAACAGAAAGTTGAAACCTGAAACAACTTTAAAAAAAGCTCAAAAGAACCAATGAGGTGTTTTCTACAAGCCGTAGACCTGGCAACCCAACTAGACAATGACCATAAACACTAAACTCTCACTGAAGTGGGGGATGGTCTTTGCTAACTAAGATGGCCTGGATAATGAGCTCAGAAAACAGCCTCTAACAAACAACTAGGCCCACAAACACAACCAGGAATATGGATAATATTACAGCTACTACCTAAACTATTTTAGGCAGAACACACTACAGAAATGTTTATCACAAACACAATCAGGAATATGGACAATATTACAGCTACGACCTAAATTATTTTAGGCAGAAAATGCTACAGAAATGTTTATCACAACAGTGAGCCAATAGCTATGAAATACAGTACAAGTATGCAGTATACAACAAAATAGCTATAAATATCTAGACTAAGCAATAACTACTAAAAATAAGCAAAAAAAAAAAAAAAGGCTACTTATTGCTATATATCACAGATTAGGTGCTCCTCCTCAGATAGCTCTGTGTGTAATGCTAAGAGTTACAAAGTTTTATAAAGACATTTACTGAAATAATTTGCAAACTCAAACACATACATACATATAATATGGGAGCAATATGTTGTTGTTGTTGTTGTTGTATCTTTCGGCTTTTTCCGGTTAGGGGTCGCCACAGCGGAACTCAGGTCCGCTAATGATTGGCAGTAGATTTTTACGTACCGACTTGCCAGGCCTGACGCACAACCTTCAACGAAGGTACGCCCATTCACGCATGTCTCCACACAGAAGACGTTTTAGCTGAGAATCTAACAGGACAATGTCTTACTATGAGGCGACAACGCTACTGCAGCACCACCACCACCTCAGACATATGTAATATGCAAATTTACATTCAGCAGTCCAGATGTTGTAATACTCCCACAAACTGTCTGGTACAGTTCTACACATCATGTCCCCATGGTCAGAAAGCATCAGTTTATATAAAGGAACACAGTTAAACAGCTTGATCTTGATAAGCAACAAAGTGGAGTTCTGTAGCTGACACTGTGGAATGTTCTTTACTGTATGCAGTTGTTACATTTTAACATGTTCCTTGTATGCAGCTGACACTGTAAAATGTTCTTTGTTGTATGCAATTGTTACATTATAACGTGCCACTTGCTGTATGCAGCCGACACTGTGGAATGCTCTTTGTTCTATGCAACTGTTACATTGTAACATGATCCTTGTATGCAGCTGACACTGTGGAATATTCTTTGTTACATGTAGTTGTTACATTGTAACATATTTCCTTTTGTATGCAGCTGACACTGAGGAATGTTCTTTGTAACATGCAGTTGTTACATTGTAACATGTTCCTTTTGTGAAACTGTGGAATGTTCTTTGTTGCATGCAGTTGTTACATGGTAACATATTGCTTGTATGAAACTGTTGAATGTTGTTTGCAGTTGTTACATTGTAACACGTTCCTCTTTATATGCTGCTGACGCCGTGGAATGTTCTTTATTGTATGCAGTTGTTACACTAACATATTCCTGTATGCAGATGACACTGTGGAATGTTCTTTATTGTATGCAGTTGTTATACTGTAACATATTCCTTGTATGCAGATGACCCTGTGGAATGTTCATTGTTATATGAAGTTGTTACACTGTAATATGATTCATGTTATATGCAGCTGACACTGTGGTAATGTTCCTTATTGTATGCAGTTGTTGTTGCCTTTCTTGCAGTCTCCAACATTTCCTTGGGATGTTGAATACAGTGGCTTCATTCATCTATATTGCCAATAAAGAATTTAATGTTTTGGGGCTTAGTGGTTGTCCGAATTTAGTTTTTACATTGTGAACTACACTAAATGCCCACTGTGGTTCACTGTTGGAGTCTGGCATGTAGAAGACAGCATTATTTTTTTAAAGGTTGAAAGGTGTTATACTGCAGTGCTACCAAGCACCATAGTATTTCAGGAAACTGGATGTGCCTGATACATATGGCCAGTCAGTCATATGATACAATGAAAATTCATCTATCAGCTTACAGTGCTCAGCTTGTAAACCATAAAAACTATGGCAAGTGCCAATATCAGCAACAGGATGGAGAAAGGTTGCAGCTTCACTGGGGGTACTAAGCTATCTATGCTCTGCAGCACAGGATCACTGTTAGGAGACTTTTTTTTTCATTTTGAGTAAAACTGCAATATCAAAATGCTTGTCCCTCTGGAAATGTTCTATTACTATACTTCTGATGTCATCCATAATATCATCCAAGTATGCTGCAGCATCTGGACTAATAAAGATTTCAGGGTCTTGCAGGATGTTCACTTGTATTTAGAGACATGAATTGTCGGCAGTCATGTTGACCAGAAACTGCCTAGCATTAGGTGGTTTTAGTACCCTAGAAGCATATTCTGCAGTATCTTCTGAATGTCAATATGCAAGGTGAGTAGTTTACTTTCCCTGCAGTGATCCAAGTGCATACTGTATAGGAATGCTAGCTTAATGTCATGGTTTTGCCACCTTTTAGATATTAGTTCCATTTAATAGACCATGGTTTAAAGGACATGAAATGGGACTTCAGGGCAGGTCACAGGTCAGACAATCTTTTTATTACATTTACCAAATTTAGCTATTAAGTAGAGGCATATCCGATAAGTTTGAGGGTTCAGTATCCACAAATCATGCAAACTCTTATGTTTCTCTTGATATTGTACACTACCTGAAAGGGGACAGTAAATTTTACACATTAAAGTAACCTGATAAACTGAATGAGAGGGCAAAGTAACTTATTGTTCATGTTATTTCTTTTGTAATAATTAAATCACTACTTGCTATCTAAGTAATTCTATATATCAATGAGATCTGTATAATTATGTATTTTAATTCCATGATATCATACCACTGAAGAAAAAAAAAACACCACACAAAGTGAATTGGTGCTGGCACACAAAAAACAAACATCTACAAACCTGTGGGGTTTACAAGATGGTCGGCATTCCCAATCTTCTAAATTATGCCCCTAATAACTCCCATAATCAAAAATACCACTAGAAAAAGTCTATAAATTTCTACAGTTTATCAAAATCTATAGATTTCTACAGTTTATCAATGAAATGGCTTGTTTGTCAAATGTACTTTCAGTCTTTTTTTTCAACCATTTGTGGTTAAGTCAAATCTACCTTTAATGAAATGATACAGAGCCATATATGTACATATCTGCTTAAAAAAATGTCTGACATCACTTTACTGTGTTCGTATAGTATAAGCATCCTCACTAATTGTTGAACACATACTTGCCATCTGTAATCATATCCCCCTTAAAAAAACAAAAAGAGGTGGTATGAATTATACTCAGATGTAATATGCAGGTATCATCTTATACACAGGCATCCGCACACAATGCAATGCTAAGTCACCCCTGGTGACTACAGTTAGCAAGACAGGATGAAAGAAAAATTAAGTTCTATAATACAATGTCATTATTTCAAAAAAGTAAGGATTTTTTAAAATAAAGCCACTATATAATATTAATGCTTGTGTGTGTGTGTGTGTGTGTGTGTGGGGGGTATTGCAAGTTTACCTCCATCTGTTTTTGTATGATCACTTTGACTTCACCCTCATGACCAAACCACACCAGCTGTGTGCACGCACAAATAAATGTGTTATATTGCATAAATGACTGATTGCCCCTCCCCCAAGACCACTTGTTCAATATCTTGGCTATCCCAATATTATACATTGTATTTGTTGTAAATCCAACACAGACAGGATTTGTGACTTATAGAAATGAAGACCCAATGATTTAATTAAAAGAAGCACCGTACCACTGTCCTTGAAACAACAGTGATGTCTATGTCTGAGTTATATCAAAGTAGGAAGGGTGTGGCATAACCCAAAAATGTGTGTAGTTTTACCCTCCCCAAAAAAACAAACAAACAAAAAAAAAACAATTTAAACTGCATGTAAGGTTTAAAATACTCACCTGCACTTTTTACACATTTCGTGGAATGGTTTGTTCAAGTTCCAGCTTATGGAGGTTGTAGTTTCATCTGGAATTGTGATGTACCACAGGGGATCCATTTGGAGACAACCCCATCCTCTCATGCTTTATTTAGGACGGTGCACAGAAATAAATCTTTTTTTTTTTTTTTTTTTTAGAATGGTCAGTTGTACCTCACTAACACCAGTTTCTCTGCAGAAGGCTGACATTTAATTTGACCCTATAATATCACAGCTATGATTAGTGAGTCACTGAACTTAAATACCATTTTAATCAAAGTTTCGTTTATATATCATTATGTGAGTGGAGTGCAACTGTGCTACTTTTGAGTGTGAGATTTTTTTTTTTTTATTCATGGTTGGATATTAAAGTTAGCTATATTTTGTGTGGTTCTGTTTTTCCGTTTAGTTTTGGGAACCGCACAAGCTGTTTGACTTTTCATTTAGTACTGCAGACTTTGTACAGGTATGTACTATCTATTTACTGATGTTTTCACTTAACCCACGACTGTGCAGTGTTATAGTGGTATATTTAAAAATAGGGTTTATGGGAAGTGCTGTGGAGCTTGCCTCCCACAAAGCCAGGCTTTCTCATTTGTCAGTGTTTAATGTAAAGAGACAAATTTTAATGATCTCATATTCAGTAGGGTCAGCTGTATGACATGAATCCTTTGTTCATTACTATTTTTGTCTTACATTCTGAATAGACCTTTAATATCACACTGTCAAAATATTTCTTTTTATTTCCTTTAGAGTCTTTTTCTTCCTATTTCTGAATAAATCAAGAAATACATGTTTGACATTTTCTCCCCATCATTAGGTTTTAGATATGCCTAGTTCTTCTTTACTCAATAAGTTACCTGAAGGACAGCAAGATACTACCTAATACATGTCATTAAATCTTTTCTTTAACTTATATTTCAGAATAAAGCAACAGTGTTGTCAAACCATATAAACACTGAATATTGTATAATAGCTTCATATGTCTTGTGGTGTGTAGGACGAGTACATTTTTTTGCTTTACTGATAATAAATGACAGATACAGTACTTGAACTTATAATCATCTGAAAATTATGTTATACACATGCTTCTATCATCCCTTCATATTAATTAATTAATTTATTTATTTATGTACTTATTTAGTTCAAATGGCAGATGAAATGGAACTGAGCCTGTTTATGAGAGGAAAGCTCCACTATACTTTATAGTTATTACACAACAGTGTAAAAAAGTCCTTTAAAACTGCACTAAAACCCACTTTTTACAAAATCCAAGATGTACATGTGAAATACCATCTAAACCCCCATAACCCCAATTCTCATTGCACCAACAAGCTACACAGGCAACTATTTCAACTATGCACCTGCCTTTTCTATATTTTGATTTGTTATAATTATTTGCTGTAACTGTGAGACCTTTAACAAAGGCTTGTATAGTAACTATAAAATTTTTGTTGTGCCATATTTTTGTTTGCTATATTTGTATGCTATATCTGCTTGCTTGTTTTTAACCGTGGAGCTTGTCTCCCCGGGTCTCCACTGAAAATGGGCTTTTAAACCCAGTGGACTTTCCTGGTCAACACATGTCAATAAATAAATAAATAATATTTATTTATATAGAGTAAAAAGAACGTATTACAGTCCTCACGTTAATTGACAAGACACAATACGCTAAATAAAAAATAAGGCATTGTGAATTCTTTAAATAGAACATACATTATATACACGGGGAGGGAGATCTATCTTTTTATTCGGTTTCCTTTAATGAACATTTCTATCATTTGTCTTTGAGCTTTATTGTCTGTGATAAATACTATAAAAAGATAAACTCCATTTTGCATACTTCAGTTCAAATATCTGATACTGCAGTAATTTGAAATATGTGAAACGCTAGGATATCTTACCTCATTTGCTCCCTTTCTTTGTCTTTCTTCTCTAATTATTATCATTAATACCTGAACACTGTTCTAAAATTACAGTACTTTTGAGTGCCAAAGCTAACATGCATTATAATGAGCGGCATTTGCTTTTGGCTCTCCCAGTACATATTATCTGGTTTCTAGGGGCTAATTCACAGAACCTACAATCATTAATTGCTTTACAACTGAGACTTCTTGGAAGCAGTTTGGCACCACCTTTGCTTTTTTGCACATAAAAGCATTGGCAGTAAGTGAATGCACAGCACAGTACAGAGTACAGTAAGGAGAATTCCTTTACTAGTGCTCTGCACTTCAGACTGGTAACCTAACTTTCAATCAAAACCTATTTCCTCAAACAGCCTTGTGTCTGGTCTTTGAAGATGGAGCTCAGGATGTTAATCCTCTTTGGTTGGTCAGTCAGTGTGCTGATGGCTATGCCTCTTCAGGTAGGTGTCATCAACTTGCAGCAAACCACAGCAATTGTACTTACTTATCTATTAATTTAATAAGCAGGTAGGTGGACAGGTCAAAAGACATGAGCCAAGACAGAAAAGAAACAGGGAGCAATATGATAAATCAGACACTTGTATGGGAATAATGAATTAAATAAGTAATTATCCAACTGAGACAAATATACAGAAATATAACACACACACAAACTACAGACACATCCACAAGGTAGACAGAGAGCTTGGACTTCAGATTGAGCAATATGTCTGGCCAAGGTAATTTAGCAAGTACTTAATGTCACATGTCCTTAGAACATTTAAAATTAGATGCTAAACAACAGTACCTTAAATACTATTGCTGTGATTTAATATTTAATGTAACAAGGCAGCACATACTTCAAAACACATTAATTACCTACACACACCATGTTTGTATGATATGCATTTGGATATCATACATTCTGTATTATATCAGGCCATCCTCTGTACCACTTACCCATTATTTTGGTAATATGCAAAAGCATTTCTGACACTTAAGTGTTAGCCTCCAAATATAATTGCATGCAGTTCCAGCAATAGGTATCATTACCAGGCACAGATGCATGCTGTAGGTTTCAACATGTGTTTGCCTTAGTCTAACCTAATATTTTGAGGTTTGAAGACTCTGTACAACATTTATTAAAATGCTGATGTTATATACATGATTAAAAGTGACAATAAACAACAAAAAACTACACTGGTTTGGATCCAAATATAAATTGTACCATTTAGTTGATGTATTTTGAAATTCAGACCAACATGCAAATTGGCAAATAGAATAAAATCTAAAATGATGCAAGAGATCTACCATTGGGCATTGTTTTAGTTGCACTCTGAAACAAACAAAAACATTGATTAGTGTTTTTGTTATTATATGTAGGAACTGATTTTTATAACATGTTGCCGCCACTTGGTTCTATCCTTTTTGGTCTAACTCTACTGTTGTACTTCATTCTCTTTGAAACAATGTAGTACATGCAAATAATTTTGAATCTTACTACCTTTAGTGCTAGACTTTGAGTTTTGGTGTCACCTATTGCTTTGCATCTGGGCTTGAAAGAAAAACAAACAAATGTGGTTTAATAATTCTGAAACTTTGTCAAAGCATTAATTATTTTATTCTAAAACACAGAAGATTGCATCTTGTTTTATCTTGTTTTATTTTTATACGTATCAATTTAATTTGTAATGTACAACCTTTTACCATTACAGCCTAAAACATTTCCCCTGCTGCTGACTTTCGCTTTATATGTATTGCACATACTAAACAAAACAAAGCAGACAAAAATACAAAGAACTATAATGCAAGTTGTTTTATTAATTGCAGGAACCAGATGAAGACAACTGGAAGCAAAGTAAGTTTAATATGTACTGCAAAATAATATTTAGTAAATATTCTTTTAAAACAGGGTAAAATTCCTAGGCATTCTGAATGTGTGAGTCTGAAAATTTATTAGGACTTTAGTTGTATTTCTGAAACAAACATGACAATTTCATATAAAGTCAGTAATTTAAACCATAATATGAAATGCCAAGAAGGTTTTTGTAAAAAGTTCTAAATTCATTCAAGGTCATGAAAGTACAGTTGTGTACCTACCATAAATGTAGATGTTCGAGTGTATTCACTGTTGCAGTCATTACACTTGCGTTATCCTGCTGGCAGGCGACCCGCAGTCGGCCCAAGTTCCAAAGTCTTGGTCCGGCGTCGGTTGCTGTCACCTCTTCCCTGACGTCAGTGCACCAGGGGTATAAAAGATGAAACTGACGCCATTTTCTTCAGTTTTTCTTGCCCCAGATGGCAGGTGCCCCCAGGTAGGAAGGCCGGAAAGATAAAATTATGTCAAAAAACATGCATGTATTACTATAAACATTCCCTTCATCTACAAGCAAATACACCACATAGGTTGCATAGAGTTGAGAAGTACAGAAAGATCCCAGCAATGAAAAGGGGGATGGTGGGTGGGTAACCTGGACTGCAACAGTGAATACACTCGAACATCTACATTTATGGTAGGTACACAACTGTACTATGTTCATCGTGTTTCACTGTTACAGTCATTACACTTGGGTAGAATCCCAAAGCTGAGGTTGGGCGGCTGGGTCTAAATTGGATTTGGAGAGGCTACCAGGCCCTGTAGAACTGCAGTGGCAAAGCCTGCTCTGGATTTAGAGTAGAGAGGTAAGTGGTAGTGCTTGGTGAAAGTGCGCACTGAGCTCCAGGTTGCAGCTTCTAAAATGTCTTTGGTTGGTACTCCTCTGAGAAAGGCTGCCGAAGTGGCTGCTGCTCTGGTAGAATGTGGCCTAATGCCCTTAGGCACTGATTTGCCATGTTGTGCATAACAGAAGCAGATGCAGTGTCCTATCCATTTTGAAATTGTCTGCTTTGTAATAAGCTTTCCTTGTGATCCTACAGCATAGGTTACAAACAGTTGCTCAGTTTTTCTGAAAGCTTTTGTTTTGTCCAAGTAGAATCGTAGCTGTCTGTGTATATCCAAAGCATGCAGAAGTCTCTCCCCTTTATTCTGGGGATTTGGGTAGAAAGTGGGTAAATGAATGGTTTGGTTCAGGGCCACATTGGAAACTACTTTTGGCATGAATGTTGGGTTTGTCCTAAGAGAAACCCTGTCCTGATGAAAAGTGATGAATGGCTCCACAACCATTAATGCCTGTAACTCTGAGACTCTTCTTGCTGAAGTTATTGCTAGGAGCAGAGCAGTTTTCCATGATAAGAATCTTAGATCAGCTGTGCTGGCTGGTTCAAAAGGAGGCAGTGTGAGTTTTTCTAAAACAAAATTGAGATCCCAAGTTGGTACTGGTGCTCTCCTTGGGGGGGGGGCTTATATTTTTTGCCCCTCTGAGGTACTGTCGTAGTAGAGGATGTGACATAATAGGATGTTCCTTATTGTAATGAGCTGAAACGGCAGAGGCATGGATTTTAATTGATGAGAAAGACAGGCCTTTGTCCAGCATCTCAGTTAGGTATTGTAAAATCTGAGGTATATTTGGAACAAGTGGTTTAAGCCCTTGTGCCTGGTTCCAAGCACAGAATCTCTTCCTTTTTTCTGCATAAGATTTCCTAGTGCTGGGCCTCCTGGCTTCTAAAATGACATCCATAACAGCTTTAGAGAGAGGTGCAGTCTGAGTGGCTACATTACCTGCCATGCTGCCAGATTCAAGGCTCTGAGTTGACTGTGCAGAATCTGATTGTTTTGTTGAGTCAGTAGATGAGGAATTTGAGGTAGAAGCCAAGCTGGGCCTTGAGACAAGTTCTTTAGGATTGGGTACCAGTGCTGGTGTGGCCAATCTGGGGCAATCAGTATCATTTTTGGCCTTTCTTGTCTGACGTTTAGGAGCACCTTGGTAAGAAGAGGCATCGGAGGGAAGGTATAGACCGTCAGGCCTTTCCAGCTGAATGATAGTGCATCCACTTTCTATTTGGCAATTGTGAGGGGAGGCAAAAAGATCTATATCTGGGCGTCCCCATTTCCTTGTTATCATGCTGACCACCTGTGGATTTAGTTTCCATTCATGAGGATCCATGAGATTTCTGCTTAGTTCATCTGCCAGTGTATTTTTTGTTCCTGGCAGGAATTGTGCCAGCAGATGTACTTGATAGGTCAGTGCTATGTTCCACAAAGTCATGTCTTGCCTGCATAGGGGGTAGGAATGTGTCTCCCTTGCTTATGTACCACATAACTGTGGTATTGTCCGTCTTTATTAGTAGTTGTCCTGGATGTAGTAGGTCCTTGAAAGCTGTCAGGGCATTCTGTACAGCTAGCATCTCTTTCTGATTGATGTGAAGATGCATTTGCTCCTTGGGCCACATGCCCTGAATACATTTTCCTGCCATGTGTGCCCCCCAGGCATAATCCGATGCATCCATTGGGATGGTCTGCCTGGCTATGGGTAAGGTGAAAGGCTGTCCCTTGTTGTGGTGACAGGCCTGGGACCACCATCGAAACTCCTGTTGTAGGCAGGGAAATAAAGTTATGATTGTCTCCAGGCTGTGACAATGCTGAGTCCAAACACTTTTTAGATAACATTGTAGTTTCCTCATATGCAGTTTTACATATGGAATTAGTAGAATGCAGGATGCCATGAAGCCCAGGGCCTGCAGAATTTTTCTTGCAGGGAGCTGGGTTTTTGTTGCCATCATTTGAAAGTAATGAATCAGTTGTCTTTGTTTGTCTGGCGTGAGATAAGCCATCTGGACAGTTGTATTTAAGCTTGCACCCAGGAATATTATCTCTTGAGAGGGCACTAGTTTTGATTTATTTTCGTTTACTGTGTACCCTAGGCAAATTAGCAATCTTTTTACAAATGCCAGATGCTTTAGAAGAATGTCCTTGCTCTCTACTTGAATAAGGCAGTCGTCCAAGTAGGGATATATTTGAATTCCTTTTTGTCTGCAAAATGCAATTACTGGTGCTAGGCACTTTGTGAAGACCCTGGGCGCAGTAGATAAGCCAAAGGGCAGTGCAGAGAATTGGTAATGCATTAAGCCTGCAATGAATCTGAGGTATCTTCTGCAAGATTGTCTGATTGGGACATGCAGGTATGCCTCCTTGAGGTCCAAAGTACCTAGCCAAGCCTTCTTGCCCAGCATGGGCAGAAGTTGCTGTAGTATTAACATGTTGAATTTTGGAACATCCAGGAAAGTATTTAGGATTGACAGGTCCAGTATTGGTGTCCAGGCTTTGTCTTTTCTGGGTACTAAGAAAAGTCTTGAGTAAAATCCTTGTCCCTGTTCCTGCTGTGGCACTCTTTGAATAGCTCCCATGTCCATAAGAGCAGCAATCTGTTTTTGCACCTCTCCCCATTGGTTTTGTGGCAGGTCCGGCATACCTTTTGATTTTGGAAGTGTGTGAAAGTGGAACCTGTAACCCTGAGAAACAATTTTCAGTACCCATTTGTCCTGGGTGATTATGTGCCAATTTTTTGAGAAAAGTGCTAGCTTTCCCCCTAGGGGTGCTGCCAAAAGGTAAGTGCTTGGTATCTGTAGAGGGAAGTCATTGGGACTGTTTCCTATAAGGTTGTGATTTGTTTTCCCCTCCTTTGGGGGCTGAAGCACCCCATTGTTTAGGTCTATAGGTTCCTTGGGGCTGAGATCTGCCTCTTGGGCGTCTGTATCTTCCTATTTGTGGTCTGTCTGACACTGGAAAGGACCAATTTTTTGAAGGGCAGTTTCTGCTAAATATAGATGGTTGAACCTGTAAGAAATCCTTCACTGTCTGCATTGATTTTGCTTTATCCTCCATTTTCTTTTAACACCTCTTCTGCCTTAACACCAAACAAAGTATCATGCTGTAGTGGAACATCCAATAATTTTACTTTAACATGGTCAGGTAAACTTTGTTCTTTCAACCAAGCATGCCTTCGAATAACAGAGCCTGTAACTGTGGCTCTACAAGAAGCCTCTAATGAATCAAAACCACATTGCAGAGTATGCTTTCCCACTTGTTCAGCTGCATGCAATAAATCCTGCATTTCCTTACTGTCAGGACTTTCTGAATTTGAAAACATTTTCTGTTTTAATAATGACATGAGGTACTGTTGATATTTAAGCATGTGAAACTGGCAATTTAAAGCCCTTACAGCTAAAGTAGCAGAAGAGTAAACTTTCTTACCCCATCTGTCCAGAGCTCTGGAAACCCTATCCGAGGGGACAGGATTTTTAGCAGTGGAAGCCTTAACCCCTTTAGGACCCTGAGAAAAAGTTTCTGGGTCTGCAGCGAGGTTTTTGTAAAGAAATTTATGAGAGTCAGGGACCCTGTAGGAACTGTCTGGCTTGACTGGTGCAGGGGGTAAAGAATCAGGATTCAAACTGGATTCAGAGAAAACATCATCAACAATATCAAGCACAGGGGGGATAGCCAGGGGCCTGTGCTGAGGTAATAAAAGAAAGTCTCTGAGCCTTTTCTTGGATTCAGAATAATCCTGGCTCTCCCAGTGGAAATGCTCCCTCATGGTGTGCAGGGTTTCCCCAAAAGAATAATCCTCAGGCAGAGAGGCAGATGGTATAAACTCTTCTGCATCAGAGTCCTCATAGGGAGGGAGAGAATATCCCTAATCAGAAGAGGAATCAGAGGAAATAGACACCTGGTCAGAGGAATTATAGTCAGTGTCTTGCCTAGGCCTTTTGTCAGGAGGGGGATGGGAACCCCTGATTAAAGTAATTAGGTCTTCGGCCATTTTAAGCATCTGTTTCTTTGACATGGATGACTGTTCAGGAGAATGCTGTACTTGTTTCCTTGTCTTTAATGGTGTTTTTGACTTTGCCTTGGCTGCTGTAGTGGGCTTAATTGTAAGCTGTGAAGGTCTGAAAACATCCTCAGAAGCCGATGCCTGCTCAGCGGCTCCGGACCCATCTGAGGGAATAGTTTCCATAGGCCCAATACCTTGAGTTTCCACAGGCCTCGGTGTCTCCACGTGGCTGTCGGTTACGGCCTGTGGCTCTGAGGTAGCGGGTGTCAGGGGCTGCGAAAGTGCCTCACTGAGAACCGGCGACTGGCCTTGAGGCTTCGTCATCGGTTTTGGACCTAGGATGCCTGTCCTTTTCTTTGTCTTTGCATTTTTTATAAATTCCGGTCGTCGGTTGTTCTGACGGCATTATATAATTAAACCTTCAGCCAAAATAATGTAAATCAAAATCAAACCGACATTTAATAGTGCGTTTATTGAATCTAGCACAAAACCAACAACTGGTAATGTCGTGATCAGGGCCTAGGCAAGGAATACAGTAAGAGTGAAAGTCCTTATGAGGTATTTGCTTCCCACAAGAAATACAATTATTAACTTTTACTGACATCGGTCTGGAGCAAGAAAAAGTTTCCCCAATGGGGTACTTAGCTTTATTGAAGACTTCGGTTCTGAAACTCAATTTTGAAAATCTCAGGAGTCGGCCGACCGGCACTTGCGAAATGCTTTTGCTTCGGGCACCACGCGACAAGAAAGACTGAAGAAAATGGCATCGGTTGCATCTTTTATACCCCTGGCGCACTGACGTCAGGGAAGAGGCGACAGCAACCGACGCCAGACCAAGACTTTGGAACTCGGGCCGACTGCGGGTCGCCTGCCAGCAGGATAACCCAAGTGTAATGACTGCAACAGTGAAACACGATGAACATCTACTATAACATTTTTGCACAGTGTTTAAAGAAAGTCAGAATCTGAAAGAAACATCTTACAATTAAATCTGCAGTTCATATTTATAAGGATTATATTCCAGATTCACATAATCAAGGTAGACTATTACTGAGCTTTTATGGGACATATTTATCTGTCTCCTAAAAAAAGATTAATTAATCCTAATTTGTGATTTTTTTTCAGGGACTCAACAAGAGTATGACAAATTCAAAATTACATCAGTAATATTTGTATGAGTATGTGCAAATTATTAACAAACACCTAAATTTGTTAAAATGTCTGTCTGAGGCAGATTTCATTCTTCTTCTTCTTTCTTCTTCTTCTTTCGGCTGCTCCCGTTAGGGGTTGCCACAGCAGATCAATTGTTTCCATTTCTTCCTGTCCTCTGCATCTTGCTCTGTCACACCAACCACCTGCATGTCCTCTCTCACCACATCCATAAACCTTATCTTAGGCCTTCCTCTTTTCCTGTTACCTGACAGCTTCATCCTTAGCATCTTTTTCCCAATATACTCTGCATCCCTCCTCAGCACATGTCCAAACCAATGTAATCTTGCTTCTCTGGCTTTGTCTCAAAACCTTCCACCTGGGCTGACCCTCTAATATACTTATTCCTAATCCTGTTCATCCTTGTCACACCCAGTGCAAATCTTAACATCTTCAACTCTGCCACGACAAGCTCTGACTCCTGCCTTTTTGTCAATGCCACTGTCTCCAACCCATATAACATAGCTGGTCTCACTACCCTCTTGTAGACCTTCCCTTTCACTCTTACAGGTACTCGTCTGTCACAAATCACTCCTGACACTCTTCTCCACCCACTCCATCCTGCCTGTACTCTCTTCTTCACCTCCCTTCCACACTCACCATTACTCTGAACTGCTGATCCCAAGTACTTAAACTCATTCACCTTCGCCACCTCTACTCTCTGCATCCTCACCATTCCTCTATCCTCCATCTCATTCACACACATATATTCTGTCTTAGTCCTGCTGACCTTCATTCCTCTTCTCTCTAGAGCATATCTCCACCTCTCCAGGGTCTCCTCCACCTGTTCCCTACTCTCACTACAGATCACAATGTCATCTGCTAACATCATAGTCTACGGGGACTCCTTACTTTCCAATAAAAAATACATAAACACTAATAATGCATCCTCCAATTATAGGTTCACAGGTTCATAAGTGTTTACTAAGCTAATGAACACTAGGTCCTTTTTAAGCCTAGCCTTGCACACCAAATCTCTGTAAAGTTCTTGTACCCTTGCTAAGTGTGAACAGGGGCTTGGGAGATACAGCATTTACAGGGTGCCTGTGTCCATTAGAGACATAGGTGCCAAATCAGGGATGAATTTCCTGTTACCTATCCAACTGTCCAAGTTACAACTTGAATTAATTAATAAAGAACTCTGCTTCACAATGATGGGGAGTCTCTTCCAGAGAAGGTATAGTCTCTGGGACACACACCTGCCTCTCCAGCAGATCCTGTTTATATCACAGGCAAGGTTTAAATCTTTAGAATGGGGAATTCTGGTGTTGTTTGTTTTGGGGATCCGCAGAAGGTTCATCAGGGTAGGGTCTGACAATTTCTTGCATGCCAGGCATAGATCTCCCCTCAACAGCCTGTAGGAGACAGAATACAGGGTCAGGGCCTTGAGGCAGTCTGCATAGGACATGTTATTTCAGCCCTGCATTCTTTTAGTGAAGAACCTCTTAGATGTTCCAGTTGCTGCATATGCCTGCTTAGGTACATACAAAAGGCAATATTGTAAGACAGGTCTGATGAATGCCGAATACTATAGCAATAATCCACGCCTGGGTGTGGATAATGCTGGATTTACCCACGGTTGGTGTGGTTTGGTCATGAGGGCGAAGCCCGAGTGGCCAAACAAAGACAACAGTGGGTAAATCCAGCATTACCCACACCCAGAAGTAGGTTATTGCTATTATACAATGACATTATTTAAGAAAAAAAAAATAATTGCCTCCTTGCTGCCCTTCCACAGCTGTCTGGTATTCTGCGGCAGTTCTGATGTACTGCGCATGTGTATGCTTACGCAGTACATCAGAGCTGTGGGCAAAAGCAACGGAGAAAGCAAGATCTCCGTTGCTTTTTACAAACTGTTTCGCTATGTTAAAGGAGTTTAACATTGCAAGACAGCTTTACAAAAAACAACGGAGAATCTCAGTTGCTTTTTTAAAGCTGTCTAGCTATGTTAAACCCATTTAACATAGCGAGACAGTTTTGAAAAAAGCAACGGAGAAAGCAAGATCTCTGTTGCTTTTTACAAAGTGTCTCGCTATGTTAAAGGAGTTTAACATAGCGAGAAACCCATTTAACATAGCGAGACACCTTTAAAAAAAGCAACGGAGATAGGAAGATCTCAGTTACTTTTTTTAAAGCTGTCTCACTATGTTAAACTCCTTTAACATAGCGAGAGAGTGTCTAAACAGCAACGGAGATCTTGCGTTCTCCATTGCTGTAAAAACAGAGTTATACTAATGGAAAAAGTCTGGGCGACCGGACCTTTTTCTATTACTATAACTCTGATTTACAACATGCATGCTGACCAATCAGCATGCACATTTTGGAATATTAATGGGGGGTCGTTGTATAAAGTGGAACAATGACTTACTTGGATCTAGATGGCATACATTTGCTTATAAATTGCACAGCATAGAATGATTTCCTCACTACTGTCGATATGTGATGGTCAAAGGCTACATTACTGTCTATGTGTTGTCCTCATGTCCCTGACTACTGAGTAAACTCTTACGGGTGTATTGTCAATGGGATAGTTACCAGGGGTGAATGACCTCCCAAAGGATACTATTGTGCATTTCTTGGCATTTACTTTTATTCCATGGCTCTGACGCCAGTTATTTGTCTGTGTCAGCCCTTTCTGGACAATATTTGTCTCGGTGGGAGATTCAATGGCAGCTCCAACTTTGCAATCATTTGCAAACTTAGTCAGCCAGAGGCCACTGACATTGGCCTTGACTTCAGAGAAGTACATGCCAGAAAGAAACAGTCCCAGAACCAACCCCCTTGAGCAACTCCTCTTGTGAATGGCCTCTTTCTAGAGGTGGACTCCCCGATTCTAACTTCCTGAGTATTGTCTATGAGCCAGCTGGCTATCCAATGGATGAAATAAGGGTCTGTACCTAACCTCTTGAGTTTGTCAACACAGCCCAAGTGAGGTATTGTGTCAAATGCCTTGCCAAGGTCATGTAGGCAGTGTGAACCATTTTGCCCTCATCCACTGCACTGGTGACCTACTCAATGAAGTCCACCAGGTGAGTAGGCATGACCTGCCTTTAAGAAACCATATTGGGTTGGATCCAGTGTCTGAAGGTTTCCTATGTGACTACTGATCATTCCCATGATAACTCTTTCCATGGCTATGCATATGAGACTAGTGAGACTTGGAGTCTGTAGTTTCCAGCGTCTGTGGATGGCACACCTTTGTGTGACTGTTGCTCTTCTCCATTCATGACGCATGAAGTCTGTTTGGTGGCTACAATTAAATTTCAATTCCAGAGGGCCTGATTGGTCATGTTTCATGCTATTTAGAAGGCATCCTGAGATATTGTCTGGGCCCACTAATGCAGTGTTCTAGGCCTTAGCGAGAGCATTAAGGACCCTGTGATAGAAGGGGGAGTTATTTTTGATGGTATTTCCTGAGGGAAGGTTGAAGGTGGAAAGAGGGGTTAAGCTGGAGATGAATTTGTCTGCCAGTGGTTTACTATATCTTCTTGCTCAGTATATGTGGCTCCATTAACAATGAGCTCTACACACAACTGTGTATTGTCTTTGAGATTGTGGACATAGACAAAGAATGTCCTGTGGTTGTCCCTGGCCTGGGAGGCCAAATTTGCCTCCAATTTGGCTTTGGTAAACTTTATTTGTTCTCCGAGTTGTTTAGGCTCATGAAAGTGCTTTTATCCTGCAGGGTGCTGCACCTCATAATTTTTGCCATGATTTCTTTTTCTTCTGTTATACAGCCTATTGATTTTGTGATACCACCAGGGTGGCTTGTTTTCTGAGGTAGTTCTGTACTTTTCCTGGTGGGTACAGCTGCCTCTGTGTATCTATTAACATGTTTGTATAGAGTTTCTGTGAACAGTTCCATGTAGCCAGCAGTGTTCTCAGGGTTGACAGAGGCTTGAAATTTTGTGAGGTTATCACTTAATAGGAGGAAGTTAACCTTAGAGTAGTTCCTGAATATTCCAGGACTAGCCGGGGTTCCCTTTCTTTTTCTTTTTTTTTTACTTCAAAGGAGACCATTTTGTGGTCTGACCTTAAAGAGAAGACATTACACTATGGGGTGTGCAGCACTCTCCCATATTAGTGAGGACCAAATCTGGTATGTTTGCACCCCTGGTTGGTGTATTGGGCCAGAAATTCTGTATTTACAAAATCCAGGAATCTCTGTGCTTGTGCATTTGGTGTCATATATGATTTTCAATTAATAGTGGGATAATTACAGTTACCCATGAATATGGCTTTGAGCTGGATGGTGAGTGTTTCCAATTAGTATAAATACATGTTATGGGTTTCCTGGGTCAAAGAGGGTGATCTACAGCTGGCAAGAAAGTGGTATGGGATTTTGCCTATTGTCATGTGAATGGGGAGAAGTTCAAGTGCATTGTCCTGTTCGACCAGCCTTGAGGTATATGTGATTTCGATACAGATCGAGATACCTCCAACTTTAGTCCTTGTCTGTGTAGTAACTGGTCTAAACGTGTGGATGACATTATATCCTTGCAATGTCAGTGTGCTGTCAGTGACTTTCAATCATGTCTCAGTGACAGTACAGATGTCAGTATTCTCTATCGTGACGAGCGCTTCTAGGGAGTGCAGTTTTTGTTTAGACTCGTAGCACTGAGCAGTAACACCTTTAGATTTTCTTGATATTGATTTGCCATGTCAGCAGTACTTTCAGTTTGGCATTGCTTAACAAAAGCACTATGGAGGAGGACCATGTTTCAGCTAATATTAGAATGCCTAGTGGGGAGAGGTGCAGATGACCCTGGTTAAAGCAGCATAGTCTGTTGGTCTTCTCCTTCCATGCTGACAAATACTGCACTACTTTAGAATGACACCAGAAACTAAGCCAATAATAAAGTCAGTCACTTTTTTTTGAATTATGGCATCATCCTTGGAGAAGGTAAAATGCTGCTCAATGCTAGGCTCATACCAGCCTGGGACACACATTTCAAGAGCACCATGATTTCTCTTCATATAGTCTTGGGAGGTACATCTCAGTTCATTTACACCCACATAAACTATGACTGAATCATACTGGTACTTGTGGTCCAATAACATGAGTGCATGCTTAATGTGGTGGATCCTGGTCCCTGATAAGCAACCGTGACTTTCTCCTTCCTCAACCTGGTGAGAAGGACATCAGTGTATCTCACAATGGAGTCTCCATTGACCAGAATGTTGGATTATGTGGTGGCTTACCTTATGGACTTAGAAGTAGAGGCTTCATGAGATGTGGATGTATGTGCTGATGTGGGTGTTGTTTTGAAAGAGTGCATTCGGGGCTACTGAAGGTGTTTATTATGTGCTTTGAAAGCGTGCATTCAGGGCTGCTAAAGGTGTTTATTATGTGTACTTTATCTAGGAGGTATTTAGGGTTTAGGAAGGTTACATTTACATGCTTCAGCATATGTGAGTCTCTATGTCTGCTTAGAATTGTGTGTCATGGATGCAGTCTGTGTAATACTGACAACTTGACTGACATTAGCCGTGCTTTTACGTGAGAGCTTTGCCTCCAGTGACATTGTGTAAATACATCTCTCACATACCATATCACTTTGTTGGTCGTCAGTAAACAAGAGGCAATTTCTACACTGCCTCAGGATGCCCATATCCACCAAGCCGGTAATGGAGAGAGTGGGAAAGTTCATATCCATGGCAACAGACCCTTTTTTATTGCTTAGACCATTGGAATGAGATTAAAAAATAATGTCACGAGTATCTAGTTTGCAACTCAGGGGGCAGTGCTTGTCACTGCAAACTTGTTTTCCTGTTTGCGACTAGGTACTGGAGAAATTTCAATGGGCTTTTACAGGAAAAATGTGAACTCAAAGTGTCTGCGTTTATATAAGGTACGGCCAAACGCTTGAGGGGAAAGTAATAAGTAGACTGTGATGACTTATGGATGAAGTATTTAGGCACATATTCAAAAGTCATGTTAGTCAGTAGCAAATTAAGCAGTACTTATGGAAAAGAAAGAATTAGCTTGTCAAGAATGATGAAAAGAGGGGAGTCGCCCGAATGGCTACTGCCTGTTTGCCACTAGTGGTGGTCTCACCATGGCTTCATGCTGCTGGGATAGAACACTCCTTTGCTTCTTCTCTCACCAGAAGCAAAACAGTAGCACAAATTCTAAGATGAGAAGCAGGCCACAGGCTCTTGAGTGATCAACAGTTTTGTCCCAGATGATGCATGGGTCTATAGGCTTGTTGTAGCTTTTTCCTGGTGGATGTCTTGAAAGCAACCAGACCAATCAAGAAGGTCAAACACATACACTCACTGCCCAATCAGCAACATTCAGGAATCAATGCACTCTGCGCCTCCTCTCTCCAGAAGCAAAATATAAGCACAAATTCCAAGCTGGTGCCTATGAAGCAGTTCTCCAGGAAATAATATCCACATGTAACTCCCAAATCTGCTCTGAACTGGTAGTCAAGCATATCACATACACAAATGCCATAGATACAGCCAACCTGGTGGCAGACAAGTTCAGTGAAAACTTCATTCCCTTGTCCCCCCATCAGTAAACCAGGACATCCCCTGCACCTGCCCCCCTTCCCTCATCACCAGGGAGCAGGTTATTAATGCCCTCTCAAAGGCAAGACATACATCCTATATGGGACCCGACAACATCCCTGGCTGTGTCCTACATGAATTCAGGCAAGAGCTCTCAGCACCACTAGGCACCCTATTCAGCCACAGCCTGTGCATCGGCTTCGTCCCAGCAGAATGGAGGACAGCCACTGTCATCCCTCTATACAAAGGCGGAGCGTCCACTGACCCAGACAATTATAGGCCAATCAGCCTAACTAGCCTGATCTGCAAGGCCATGGAAGCCAAAACCAGTGGAATGTGGCTGACCAACTTTGCAGATGACTGCATGCTGGGCATTGTCATAAATTACCCTAGTGATGTGAACATCCTCCAAGAGGGCTTTACTCAAACTAATTACTGTTGCCAGAAGCATGACCTCAAACTGATTGTCAAGAAATTCATCATTATCCCCTTTGGAGAAAATGGTTTCCCCAATAATTATCACATTAATAACAACATACTAAGCATGCAATCAGTCATGAGGAACTTGGGCACTCAGGTTGATAGCAACCTGACTTTTGACCACCATGTTGCCTCTGTTGTACGAAAGACTTTCTACATGGCCCACCTCTTAAGTAAGGGTATTTCATCCAGGAACAAGGAGGTCATAACATCCCTGTTCTCCTCCCTTATCAGACCCATTATCGAGTACAATGGCCCCTTCGGCATGTACCTTGCCAAGCACATGCATCAGTTGGAGACCATAGAGGTTTCTGACCAGGAAAATCAAGGTCTCAAACACCTGAACTATACAGATAGGTTAAAAGCCCTGTCCCTCTACTCAGTCTTGTACAGACTGCTCAGAGGTGACCTGTGTCTGGCATACAAGGCCGTCTCAGACTCAGCCTTGATGGAGTTGCTGTATATCCACAAGTCAAACTGCACTTGCGCAACCCACACACAAGGTCTCCAACTGGTCTGTGACATTAATAGAACTTGATGACGGGATAGATTTGTGTCTCAATGACTCCCCCATCTGTGGAACAGACTCCCTCTCTATGTCAAGCAGAGTACCTCACTAGCCCTCTTTAAGAGGAACCTGGACGACTGGATAGGAAACAGAAAATATGCCCCTGGGATCCCACCTGGGTCCCTGCTGGACAGGGAAAACAGGTGCTGACTTTGTGGGAGCATGAGTGAAATTCTTGACTAGGCTTATAAAAGCATCCGGGCCAAAAGCCTAGTATCATCCTATGAATCTATGAACCTATGTTCTACCTCTTACTAGATGCAAAACAGAAGCACTAATCCCAAGATGACTACAGAATGTGGACTTCCAATAATTGGTGGTCTTGGGGTAGATGTTGCAGATTTTAAAGATAAGATGTAAAAAAATGGGTTAATAACCTAAGAGCTGCAGTGTGCACTAAGAAGTTAGATATGAAAAGAGGTAACTTAAGCTTTAGCTATCTAAGTGGAGACACTAATTTTAAAAGAGCAACACAGACTGGAAGTGGGATGGTCAAAAGATGCAAATAGCAGAAGGGGACTGATTTCACAAAATGGTAATTTTTACTCACACTAGCCAATGAAAGCTGAAAGGGAAAGAGATGTGGTCAATCACCATAAGAGACAGGCAAGTAAAGAGACAGTTCAATTTAAAAACAGAACAGCACCATGGTGGGAGGCTGGGGGAAAACTTAATTTCTGTGCAATTACCAGAGACACAGCTGTGGTCTCTTTCCTAGTTTAAATATACAGTTAAAAGCAGAATACAAATAAAGCACAGAGTAAAGAAAATAAATCACAATATACAAAATAGAAGACGACAAGTAAGCAATACAAAATACAGGAAAGCAAAAATAAGCTAACTTTTCCCTCACAGCAAGTTGTGGCAGAGTATGGGTTAGCTTTTCCAGTAAAGCCTTGAAACATTTTATTTCACCCTTTAAAAAGAAGTTTTAGTTCTTAGCTCCACCTTCAGTTCACAGCTAACTAACCTTAATTGACATGTTCTACAATACCCCACTCGGGCATTATAGATATGCTCACCAGCTTAAATATAAACCCCTATGTCACTAGATGGGTTGCAAACTGGCTCAAGGACAGAACCCACATGGTTAGAATTGCTGGAGCCATGTCAGACTCCAAACCAGTTACAAGTGGCGTCCCACAAGGCTCAGTCCTGGGACCTCTCTTGCTCGGTATATATTTCTCGGAGGTACAGGCCAACACGGAAGGACTGTGGCTGACCAAGTTCGCAGATGACTGCAAACTGGGTGCCATAATTGACTCTCCAGCCAAAACAAGCATCCTCCAAAAGGGCCTCAATGAGACAGACAACTGGTGCCAGAGCCATGGCCTCAAGCTAAACGTCAAAAAGTGTATAGTCATCCCCTTTGGCAAAAACAAAGTGCCCACAAATTACCACATAGGTCCATTAAGTACAGAAGAAGTAATTAGGGCCCTGGGGACCCAAGTTGATAGCAATCTCTCATTTGACAATCATGAAGGGATTCACGTCTAGATCAGGGGAGGTCATTGTGCCTCTTTACTCATCCCTCATCAGGCCCATAATTGAGTACAATGCCCCTTTTGGGATGTACCTTACCAGACACCTGCAGCAACTGGAAAGACCCCAAAAGTACCTCACCAAGAGGATCAAAGGGCTTAAACAGATGCCATATGTTGCCTGGTTAAAGAAACTCCAGCTCTACTCAGTGGCATACCGCCTGCTCAGAGGCGATCTGTGACTGATGTATAAAGCCATGTCCAACCTGGAATTAATGGACATGCTGCACCTCAGAAAATCCAAATCCCATCGAGCTACGCGCTCGAGAGACTTGAACCTCAGCACTGAAATAAATAGGACATGCTGGAGGGACAGATTCATAACACAGAGGCTCCCTTCACTCTGGAATAAAATCCCAGTCCAGGTTAGGCAGAGTCCCTCATTGACTCTCTTCAAGAGGGATCTTGATGAGTGGATGGGAGATCGTAGGTTTAGCCCGGGTATCACTTCTGTGTCACTGTTAGACAGAGGCACAGTATACTAACCTCGAAAAAGGGCATAGAAAACTAATTTAAAATGGGTGGCGAAAGCCAAACATACTCTGGCTAGGCTTATAAATGCCCTAGGGCAGATAGCCTAGTATGAACCTATGAACAAGTTGTGGCAGACTCTGGGTGAGCTTTTTCACTTTGTTTTCCATTCATTCATCTGATCTATATGTCACTTACTATGGTAATACCAATATGCAGTAAAAAAGTGAGGGACATCTCTTAATCACTACAGATATACTGCTAAACAGGGTTCTAATCTTAATTAAGAGCAAAAAGAAATCAATATATCCACTTTGACCACTAAATGAAACACTAATGTGGAAAGTAATACCTTGTAAACTTCTAACATTGCAGTATATAACTATTTTTAAAGTGGTGGACCTATGGACTATAAAGAATCTCATTTATTCCCTCTCTAGTAAAAGTCAGATGGCAGGGAGTAGACCAGCTTTCAAATACAAAGGAGTGGCCTACATACATTCCTCGCTTTTGCCTCTATGCCTGGTTAACACTTTCATAAGTGGGACACATAATGGGCATCACCCTAATCTCTATCACTCACAGCAAGACACTGCATGCAGCTCACTGTTTTAAACCAGCAATGGCACATGCACATGTGCCTTCAAACACACGTTCCATATCCAGCTCATCAGAAAGGGGCAAGCAGGCTATGCCCATTCATCCCCCTCTCTCCCTGCCACCACTATCACATACCTGAGCCACTAATAGACCTGCATTCACCTGGGTCATAGTCAGAGCTTCATATCTGCATGCCACACTGTTGGCATGACTTCCTGAAACATGAAATATCTGTGGTTGTGTGTGTGGACCACAGCTACATTTTGAACCATGGTGTATAACATAAAAATTCTTGACTTATGCACCTACCAGTTTCTTGAAATGTAAATACATTGTGACTACAGGATATAATAAAATTAAACATTTTGAAGGTACTTAATAAAAGTCTGATGTTAACTTACAAATAATGAAAAAGACGACAAAATATATGCAAATAGAACCTAATGGATACTGCAGCACAGAACAGTCTGCAGCACCAGTTTTTATGTATTCAAAGTGGTTGCCCATGATGGGTAAGTGCTGGATGCTGACTTGTCACCAATGACATTTCCCAGGATCCATGCTAGGATTAGCATCTATTGCACTCATGTAAATGTTGATGTCATATACCTATTTATGATCAAATTTGCTGATGAATGTAAACTCAGAAATGTCACAGGTTCACCTAAAGGTGCTAATATCCTCCAAAAGGATCCATCAATCATTACTTTATGGTACCAGGATGATGGAGTAAAGCTAAATACAAAGAAATGCAATACTATACTCTACAGGAAACAAGAACACCCTAGTATCTAAAGTACACCCCCCCCCCCAAACTATATAATGCCATTAGAGACCTGGGCAGTATATAGACGGTGATGATCAATTGTCATGGATGGGTTTTGAATACATCTGCTACCAAACAACCCAGGTGGATCATCCGGCTTGAATGCCACTAATACTACCAAATAAATTGTCAAGGACTGATGACATCACTGTCACCAGTGTTCATAGATTCATAGGTAATTACTAGATAGCTGCCCTTGTGGACCATTTTAAGCCTAGTTAATTTCCATTTTGGTGCTTGTATTAATCTAGCCCATTTGGTATCAGATTGGTCTTACCCACCCCAAGGTCAATAATTACATATTACCCCTACTGAGAATAACTGGGGTCATACCAAAGAAAACTTGAGGCACCCATGCATGGGATAAAACATTTAGAAGCTGCCTCTGTCCATTAGTAGTACAGGGGGCAGTCTTGGGTAAATTTTCCTTTACCCATCCATAGATCCCAATTGCAGTTTAGTATGGATAGGGATGAGACTTGTTTTATATGGATGAGACTCTGTTCCAGAACAACGGTATCCTCTATGAAATATACTTGTTTCTCCAAACTGTTCTGCTGATGTTGCATAAGAGGTTTAGATCCTTAGAACAAGTATTTCTGATGCCACTTTACCTGCTGATATGCAGTAAATCCATTAGTAATGGGTTGGAGGATGCTTTGTATACCAGACACAGATCACCTCTTAGCAGCTGGTAAGATATAGAGTATAGTGACAGAGCACTGAGTCAGTCCATGTAGTACGTTTAATATTTATATCCTTTTAGTAAGGTACCTCTGTGGGCAGTCCAGTTGTTGTAGGTGTTTGAAAATCTACATGCCAAAGGTGGCATTATACTCAATGACTGGCCTAATGAGGGCCGAGTAAAGGGGGACACTAACACATCTGGATCAAGACACACTCCCTTTATTTCTAAACTGTGCAATGTGGAAGGACTTTCTTATAACAGTGAACACATGCTGGTCAAAAGTTAAGTCACTGCTCAAAACTTTCCAAATTACAAATAAATGGATCAACTCTTTGGGATGTATTGCCAATATAGTATTTCCCCGTGGTAGATGACTTTCCAAAGGATATAATAATGACATTTGCTTTCAGTCCATGACTCTGGCACCAGTTATTTGTTTGGGACAAACATTTCTGTAGAATGGCTAAATCATTTCAGGAGTCAATAACTGCTCTTAGCCTGCATTTATCTGCAAACTTAGTAAGCTAGAGTCCTTTGGTACTGGCTTATACTACACAGACGTAGATGCTACACAGGAGAAGTCCCAGCACAGAACCCTAGGGTTCTCCACTGGTGACTGGTCTCTTTGTGGTGGTAGCTTCCACTAGACTGATCTCTTTCCTTCTGGCAATCCAGCAGATGACATAAGCGTTTATTCCCAGTTTATTTAGCTTTCCTACTATGCCTGATTGGGTGATTATGTCAAAGGCTCTGACCAGGTTGAGGTATGTGGTGTATACTGTTTTACCTTCATCCATTGCTTGGGTGACCTTTTCAGAGAAGTCCATCACAAGGAGTAAGAATGCCCTGTCCTTAACAAATCCAAACTGAGTCAAATCCATTGTTTGGAGGTTTCTATGTCCTTACTGATTAATCCTGTTATATGTCTTTTCATTGCTTAGCATACGAAGCTGGTCAGACCTATGGGTTTGTAACTGTCTGGATCTGTCGAAAGTCCTCTCTTATGCAGAGGAATGACTGTAGCTGTTCTCAAAGCAGTGTAAGAAACTTCTCTGTGTGCAGGATTTTCAGTCCATATATCTTTAGTTAATCACTGTATATTAATCAGATCAGACAATAGTAGTAGAAGTAGCAAACTTAAACTCGTCTTAAGTCAAAACAAAACAAAACATAATAATAGAAAATATATAATTGTACAGCATTACTAATTCGAAAGTAATCCAAGCAAGGCAGGCAGTCTGTTTCCAGTCGAAAATCCCCCCAGGGGTAAATAACTGCAGCTGTTCTCCATTCACTTGGTACAAAACCCGTATGGATGCGGAGATTGAATAGTGCCCTTAGGGGCGTGGCTAAATTATGCTTCATTCTATTTAAAATGCTTCCAGGGATATTGTCAGGGCTCATTAATGTATTTTTAGCTTTTGATAGGGCTTTTAGGACTTGGTCTTGTGTGACAGTTAGAAGCAAGTCAATTTCAGGTGCATCTCCCAGGATATTGGGGGGGGGGGGCAGAAGTATAGTCTGAAGTGAAATTATTAGCCAGTAATTTCGCTATATCTTCAGTGTTATTGTAGGTAACATTGTTCAAAATCAGTTTAGCACACTGCTGCATTGTGCTTCTGAAATTATGAACATATCTAAAAAAGGCTTTGTGATTATCATTGGCTTTGGTGGATTTTAAGTTCCTGGGTTTTTTATTTCAATTATGAGGGCTCTATCAATCTGAGAATTACTCTTCTTACTTTTAGTCAAATTCTCTTCCTTTTATTGTAATATGTTTGTTGATATTATGGTTTTATTTTACTGGCATTTGTTTACTGGGATAGTCCACTGGACCATTAAGAGCCCATTTTCAGTGGCGGCCCGAGGAAAAAAGCTCCAAAAATACATTACATGAAAAGCTCTGAAAATACATTACATGTAACAAATAAGAACAATTACTATGAATTGTGTTGCTCGTCTACTCAGGATGAAATAGATGAACACTGTGGGTTCTGTTCAAGCGGCTTTATTACGCACAAACACATCAGAAATGAGGCTGAGTGACTTTAACTTATAAACAAACTAGCTATCACACACTGGCTGTACTCTCAAAACAGCACTGAACCTAGTATATGCTTATTCTTGCTATTTATATGCATGTGCTGCTTCCTAAAGGTACAACATTATTCTACATCCTCCCTCTTTGAGAAATGAGTCATGCATTATTGACAACATTGACTGACATGCAAGTGATACAAATAATTTTTCATCATGCAGTTATACAGAACTAGATACATATATATAACTACGCCCAGGTTGCTGGGTATTTCACACTAGGTCTGGATGTACGACCAAATCGTGTGACAGAAATTAGAACTAGATTTAGCTTCTGGGACTGTCTCTGCTAAATGCTCAACTTTAGGGACATCAGGAACATCAGGAATGCTAGTAGGAGTCTAGACACATTCTGGAACAGGAACATTGTCTGGATTGCTCTGAGATTTAGAGTTTGTATCACAGGAACAATGCTGCAATATCGGTTCTGATACAGGAAGATGATTTCTGCGATTTCTCCTGTACTCCACACACTCAGATTTCACAAAATAGGATCTCAGCTCTGCAGATATACTTGTTACCTGACCAATCCAGTCAAAACCTTTTGTTATTTGTATCCTCACTGTGTCTCCTTTTTTCAATGGGCCATGAAATCTGCTTGATTTGTCATAGCTGGACTTCTGGAAAGAATGTTTTCTGAATAATCGGGCTTTTATTTGCTTTGTTGTTTTTAGCTTTAGGCCTCAACAAACTATAAATGATAGGCAATATTGTTCTGGTTTGCCTAGACAGAAGTCTCTGAGCAGGCGAGCCAAGTATATCATCATGAGGTACGTTTCTGAGATTGAGTAAATTCAAAAAGACATTGGTATTGTCACACACTGACTTCTTAAATAATTGTTTTGCACTCTATACTGCACATTCAGCTAGTCCATTTCACTGCGGATATTCTGGACGACTAGTAGTAACATGTACAAAGTCCCATTCTTTTGCAAATTTCTGAAGCAACTGACTGGTAAATTGGGTACCACTGTCAGAGATAAGCTTCTTTGGACTTCCGTGAACTGAGAAATGATGTTTCAACTTTAGGAATAACAGTAGTGGAAATTAGGTTAGGTAGTAGATCAATCTTAAATCAGTTCAAATGAGTTTACCAATACTAAGTAATGTTGATTGTTCCACTTTATGTCAGTAGCTACTGTTGACCAAGGTAGTTCAGGAACTTGACTTAGCTGAGGTGGTTCTTTTTACAAATGCGGTTTAGTACTCTTGCATACTGAACAAGAAGAAAGTACTTTATCAATGTATTTTGCTACAGAAGTCCAAAATACTAGTCCTCTTGCCCTTCTTTTGGTAGCTTCAGAACCTGGGTGACCACGATGCAAAATCTGGATATATTCTTGTTATAAGGAAGCAGAAACAATTATTTTAGGACCTTTGAAAATAATTCCATCTTCCATCAGCATCTCATCTCTGTAAGGAAAGTAAGTTTGAACTGCAGATGGTATGCTAGATTGCTTTGACGGCCATCCAACAATAATGTAGTGACTGAGCTTTTGCAAAACAGTATCAGTCTTTGTATGACCTCTTAGCTCAAGTCTTCTGGTAGAAAAATTACACAATTCCATGACACTGAAGTCAAAATTCTCTGCGTCAAGCTGTTCTGTTGTATTTCTAGGCAATCTGGATAAGGTATCAGACAGATAAAGAAGTTTGGCTTTTGTGTAGACCATTTTGAAGTCGTATTTTTGCAATTTAAGTGCATCCACGGTGGGGCAGCGGTAGCGTTGTTGCCTCACAGCAAGAGGTTCTCCCATTTGATTCTCGGCTGGAGTGCAGAGAGTGCCTTCTGTGTGGAGTCTGCATGTCCTCCCCGCAGTGGGGTGGGCATTTGAAAGACATGCGTAAATGGGCGTGCTTTCGTTGAAGGTTGGACATTGAGCTGGCACCTCGGCATTCCTGAAAATCTACTGCCAATCATTATCAACCGACCAGAGTTCCGCTGTGGCGACCCCTAACCGGGAAAAGCCAAAGGACAAACAAACAATTTTTGCAATTTAAGCATCAACCTTTGTAATCTCGCTAGAGCTGAATGCATAGGCTTCTTTAAAATAGTAGCTAGTGGTTGATGGTCAGTTTAAATCTGAATATCTCAACCATAAGCTAAAATCATTAAATTTGGAACACACAAACACTATTGCCAAAAGTTCTTTCTCAATTTGAGCATATTATATCTCAGCTTGAGTAAGTGTTCTAGATGCATAGGCTATTGGGCTGTCTTCCTGAAGAATAAATGCATCAAGGCCAAATTTTGAAGCATCGCAGGAATGAGTTACTGGTTTGTTGACATCAGAGTATCTTAATGTAGGTGGAGTGGCAATTTTCTGCTTAAGGCCTTCAAATGCTTTCTGGTGCTGTTCTAACCATGACCATGTAACATTTTTACCTGTGAGCTCTCTCAAAGGTGCTGTCAACTCACTGAAGTCTGGTATAAACTTGCCTAAATAGTTGACCATACTAAGAAAATGATGCAGAGCTAGAACATTATTGGGCGCTGGCATCTCAAGAATGGCTGCTTGCTAGGACGGGTCTGGTCTCAAGCTAATGCTAGTAAACAAATGACCTATATATGTAACTTCTGGTAGTATGAATTTGCACTTTAGAGGGTTGAGCTGTAAGTTCACTTCATGTGCTCTGTCTAGAACTCTCAACATTTCTGTCATGCTCTGCTTTACCATTGTCTCCGACCAATAAATCATTTACTATTATGGCACAAGGATAACACACAAAAATTTGCTCCATTGCACCTTGGAAGACTTCACTTGCAGAATTTATTCTAAATGGCATTCTGAAGAATCTATATCTTCCAAATGGGGTACTGAATGTAGTCAGTAATAAAGATTTGTGATCAAACATCACTTGCCAAAATGAACTTTTTACATCTGAGACAGAAAATACAGTGGCATTCGGTATTAGAGCAGCGACCTCTTCAACTATATACATAGGATGATGTGGAATATTTAATGCTTTGTTCAAATATCTTGGGTCAATGCATATTCTGATTTCATCTGAGCCATTTTTGTGAGCTGTCACCATGGACAACACCCATTCAGTAGGTTCTGTAACTGGACAAATTACACCTTGCTTCACCATTTTGTCCAACTGAGATTTGACTTTATGCTGCATAACTATTGGATCTTTTCTTGCTGGTCTGAATACTGGACTGATCTCTGGGTCTAACTTCATAGAATACACAACTGGAAGTTTGCCCAACTTGCCATTGAAAACATCAGCATACTGTGAAAAAATAGTGTTAGTGAAGCTGGATCTGGGGCATGTGGTTATTTGATGAACTTCTTTGGTAAAAGGATGCGGATTCATTCTCAAACTGTCTCTGACACCCAGTAATGACTGCACAGGTCTTCGGACTACACAGAATAATAAACTGTAACAGTTCTTGGCTAAATAACATGAAAGCACTACTGAGCCTTCAGTCTGAATTTCTTCACCTCCATAAGCAACAAGTTTCACACAACTGGTCATATTTAAGTTGCTCACCAGCTCTCACCTTAGCAAAAGTATCTGCAGACATAACATTACACTTTGACTCAGTGTCTACTTTGAGCTCGGTGGGTTTACCATTGATCTGGACAGTACAAAATACTTCATTCTTTGGCAATAAATCTACTGCATCAATCTCTTCACCAATTACTGATGCACCATCCACACAAAGTAGAATGTTGCAGTCCTACTTGATCAATTTGCTTTTTCAAATGACCCTTCTTTATAACAGTGTGAGGCTTACTTGATTTGCAAAATTTTTGAAAATGGTTCCATTTCTTACATTTATGGCATTGCTGACCAAATGCTAAGCACTTTTCTCTTTTAGACTCATGACTGGCACCACAATTGTGACAGCTAACAATAAAGCTTGATTGGGTTTTGCTGATTCATCCTTGTACTGCTTTACTGAGATGGTCTTGAAATTTGCAAGAAAACTATGGATCTCCAGGAAAACCCGTAGGGGCTGCAGCTACCATGCGCTTAGGCCAGCTTTTGCTAGTCACATGTTGCATGCTACCTACATTTGCTCTGCAGCCTGCTGAAACCATGCTTATCACTTGCAAGCATATTTGTGTGCCTTTCTGTACCTTCATGGATTTGACAAATCTCAGTCGCTTTGCTCAGTTAAATCACTGTCACAAAGCAAAATCTTCCTCACAGCAGCACTATTAATACCACACACAATACTGTCCTTTATTAACTCTTCCTTTAAATCACCAAACTTACATGTTTTAGCTTTGTTTCTCAGGTCAGTAATATAAGCTGCAAAAGTTTCTCCTTGCTTTTGATCTCTTGTGTAAAACAAATGCCTCTCTAATGTAACATTGGTCTGGGGGTTACACACTTCTCTGAATTTGCGCTTCAAACACTTAGGGTCTTCCCTTGATTCAGCCTGTACAAAATATAATGAGTTTCCCCTTCACCTTCATACATTACTGATGCATATACAAATGAATGCTCTCTTTCAGTGGCCTCTGACCCAGCCAGGTTTAGCAAAATGAATGCCCTAGTGCGTGCATCTTTATCAGAATAAGCTGCTTGTATGTATATATCATACTCTTGCTCAAATATTCTTCAATTCACTGCAATATTCTGATCAAATACAAGTGGTCCTGGTCTGTGAAATGCCTCTGCCATATTAACATATCTCAGTGAAGATCTCTGCAGTATGCACAAACACACACACATATACATATGCCAGTACTTGAAACAACGCCCAATAGCACAACAAGCCTCTGAATAACTGAACTTTGCGAAATATGTTTCCTGGGCACTGTAATACTCATGAAATCACTGTACTGAAAAAATCACCTCTTATCACTGTAAGAAACATTTCAAAATAACTGCACTGTGCAAATAAGCTGGGGAGGTGAAGCTGAGAATAAGAAACATTTCGAAGTAACTGCACTTTGCGAATAAACCATACACAGCACACTAAACTTCCCCAAAATGGTTGTACTTTGCTAAGTAATTCTGTACAGTGCAAGAAACACACTGTAATGGTGGCACTCTGCGAACAGACACACACAGGCCAAGAAACTTTTTCGAAATGGCTGTATTTTGACTGCACTTTAAGAAATAGTTGCACTTTGTACACAACAAACTCTTCAGAGTAAATGCACAGTAATAAACATACATTGTAAGCACTTTTACACACTTGGAGATACTTCGAATAACTCTAGTTATGCTCTGAACAGCTCCAATCAATGCAAAATAGTAGATTATGCCAAAAGACAGTAATCTGCCAAAAAACATGCAGTCACCTTGCTTTATTTATGCGTAATGTGCCTTTTGTCCTTATTTATATTCGTTTTACTCATTTAGTCTCTTTTCATGACCCTTATACTTTCGTGTGCTCGTTTTAATTCTAAACATGCTCATTTTGCAATTCCAAGGTAATTCTGAACCCCTTATGTGCTTTTCTGATGATTGTTTTATCAAATACCTTAATTTCAAACATTTAATTTGATTAATAAGCTTTTTATGCTTCTCATTTGCTTAATAAACATTTCCGTGCTACTCATTTGCTTGGTATTGCGTTTTGTGCCCTTGGAATTCTCAGTTTTATCTTTTTTAACAAATAAATCATTTGTGCAAATTTTCATTAACTTTAGTCATTTCTGGCCCTTTTTTTGCTCTTGGTTCACTTAGTTCTGTTCAAGCAGCTTTAATTATGTACAAACACATCAGAAATGAGGCTAAGTAACTTTAAGTAGTGGATGAGCTACTATATTGAATGCTTTAGAAAGGTCCAAAAATAGGGAAGAGACAAATTTGCCAGAGTCTCCAGCATTGCTGACTATGTCTGTGAAAGAACTTAATACAGTCATTGTGCTGTGACACTGTCTAAAGCCATGTTGTGTAGGTGAAAGAATTTGATTGTTGGTGAGAAAGTCAAGGAGTTGACTTTGTATACATTTTCCAAGAATCTTGGAATCAAGAGAAAGAATAGCAATAGCACAGTATAAATGACATTTTCCAGGTTTTTGGGACATAAGATTCAAGGATGGATCTATTTATAAGTATGTTAATGGGGTAAGCAATTGCATCTGCAGCTAGTCTGAGGTATTCTGTGGGCAGATCATCTGCTGCATTACAGCCGGGTTTGAGTTTGAGGGGTAGTCGCTTTATGGTGGCAGTGGGAATGGGTTTTAAGGTAAAAGAAGGTGTTTGATTAGTGGAAAAATTAGTATACTCGAGAGAGGACGGGGAGGGAGAGGTGGAATAGACTTGATGGATCTGAGTCTGAGTGGTGCTGGGAGAAGTTAGATGAGACGTTAGATATGGTGTTAGTAAAATGGGGGTTGAAGAGATGGGCTATATCTAGGTGACTTTTATTAGGAAATGGCGTAGGTCTGGTTTATCTCCCAGGGTTTAGCAGTGAAATGGCTGTCCAGAATTTTCTGGGGTTATACCTATTGTTCGGTCAATATTTTATATAGTATTATTTTTTATCCTTGGTTACTTGTTTTTTTAACATGATTGTGGAGTTGCCTATAATTCTGTAGGTTGGCTGTTTTTTTGCCATTGTTTCCAAATTTTTTCTCTATTTTGCATTATCTGTTTTATTGATTTGGCTAGCCAAAGGGTGTAATTAAATTTTATCCTTTTCAATCTGGAGGAGCAAGTTTATTTAGGGTTTCAAAAATATACTACTGAAGTAAGTGACAACCTCCTCTAGGGAGATGGCTTTTAGGATATTCCAGTTCATATGCTTCAGCAGGCTGATGAATGTTTGAGGTTCAAAGTTAGCCAAATTCCTTGTTTGTTTATACTGATGTTCTTTTTGAAGGGAGGGTTATGTTCTGAGCTCAAAGGCTGGGAGATGGTCACTCAGTGTTTGGAAGGGTACCTGCTGAGGAGATTTTGTTTGGGTCACTGACCAGTATCCAATCTAGGATGGAGCTTTTCACGGTATCTTTACTGAATCTGGTAGCAGATGTAATCGAGTGAAGTTGTATAAGTTATTAGAGGATGGAAACTTTGAGCAGAATTTCAACAATTAATATTTACATCGCCCAGTATGGTAGTTTTGCTCTTAATTGTAGTGGAGATCCAGGTACAGATGTCTTCTGGAATGGGAATATTACTGCCTGGGAGAATATAAAGAACTACAATGCATAGTTTTTTGGAATTTATTTCTTTTTAGGAATGAGATGAGGATTTCAACAGTGGAGAATTGGGGATCAGAGAAAGGGGGTATGCAGTGGGAACTAAGATACAGGCGTGTGACTCCACCTCCTATTTTGTGCTGCCTATCTAGTCTTAAGGTGTAGAAACCTGGGGGAGGGACGGATTCTGAGTCTTCTGTCTGTGGCTTGAGCCAAGTTTCTGTGGCGGCAATAATGTCTGGTTGATTGTGGGATATCCAGGTGCGAAAGGCTCTGAATGCTTTGAACGTTAAGTGTGACTGTTTAGGGACTTGGAGGAATTGGGATGAGTAGATAGGTTAGCTGAAGTGGGTCCTGTGATGGGATGAATATCACTGCTAAGGGGTATTGTTCAGAATATGGGTGTATTTATATGAGATAGTAGTTGTTTTTTGAGTTTGTTTCTGAAGTTTGCACTGTGCTTGTTTCTACATGGTACAGCAACATCTATGCAGCTGTTTGCATGCTGGTATACTCTGGTGGTTTACATTTCCATATGTTCAGCAGAGTTTGTCAAACATATTTTTGAAGGTACATTTGGTGGAAGGAGTCTTTGGTTTCAATTTTATTTTGAAGAAGAGGGTTTATGATCTGACCTAGCAAGTGATAAAGGTACACAGGGGAAGTGAAATATGCCTCCCATATTAGTAAGGACAAGATCCAAGATGTTGTCCCCCCAGTGGGTACTCTGACTAATTATTCCAGGGCATCTGTACTGACAAAGTCCAGGAATCCCTTTGCTTGTGCACCAATGGTGATGTAGGTTTCCCAGTCTATAGTTGGGCAGTTTAGAGCACCTAGGAAAATGGTACTGGGTGTAATAATGAGTAATTTCAGTTCTTGTTGATGCATTGTGGCTTTCTGGAGTCAAAGAGTTCTACAGTTAGCTAATATATGTTACAGGACCTTCATGGTGTCTATTTGGGCATGAAACAGCAATGATGCATCATGCTGCTTTATCAGTCTTGATGTGAGTCTCTTCTGGACGAAGATTGTGTCACCTCCACCTTTTTTCACCTCCTATTTAGGAGTTATAGCCCTGCACAGCCACAGTGCTTGCCGACATTTTAAACCATGCCTAAGTTACTACACAGACACCCAGTACTCAAGGGTGAGAAGGTCTTGTAGGGAATAAAGTCTCTTGTTTAGGCTCCTAGCAGTGGTCAGTTACACCTTTATGTTTTCCTTGCTTGCTTCTTTACGTTGGTAGGTTTATTAGTTTGGCATTGGATAAAAAAATTACAATGGGGGTGGACAATATCTTTGCCAGTAATTAAAACCCTAGTGGGTGCAGATGTAGGTTATCCTTGGTGAAGCAGCACAGTCTGTTGATAATATCCTCCCAGGCTGACAAATATTGGACCCTCTTCAAATGACACTAAAACTAAGCTAATTATTAAAGCCAATTATATTTTGCCCAAATTCCAGCATAATGTTTGGAAAAGGTAGACTGATCCTCAATGCCAGGCTCATATTTATTATATTTGTTATATAACACACTCTAACCTCTTTCTTAGCTTACACCATATTACTTTTATTTTCAGTTAAGCTATTAAATCCATCTTACTTCACTTATAAGTACCTTTATCCTTTAACCTACGCTATCTCACACCACTTTTCCTCCTTTCTCCCTCCATCTCCCTTATCTACTTCACTCCTCTATCCTTCCTTCACTTATAACACATCTATACCTCCACATGGACCCAACACATAAATTCTTCTACCCATATATACTACTCTTAACAACAACTCTTGCTTCTCTTACAATACCTTACACATTAACCTCATTTGAACATATTTCTCTTCAAGAACATCTCCACCCCCTTCAAGGAACTCTATCACTCTCTCTCGATAACTATCTCAACCATATTAACATAACCTCTACCTCCATTTATATACTTCCAAAGTATCATAGATCTACCCATATTACTTACATTCTTACCAAAAAAAACACAAATTATTATGATAAAATCTACAAGTTTATACACTATCCACAATCACACCCACTAATAGATGGTGACATTCATCCTAACCCAGGCCCCAATACTGACATTACCAAAAAGCCCCTCAACCTAACTACTTCAAATATCTTTACACCAAATAGACCACCTAACTCCCTCCTAATAGCTCAAATTAATATCCGCAGCATTAACAAGAAAACTTCCCACCTACATGCACTCCTAGATGTTCACTCATTTGATATTCTCTGTCTTTCTGAAACATGGCTAAAGCCCTCTACTCTCGACCAGGAAATCACCCCTCCAGGATATAACATCCTGAGATGTGATCGCAGCACCAAAAAGGGTGCTGGAGTAGCCATTTTGTATAAATATGAACTACAACTTTCACCCTCCAATTTGTCACTTCCCTCAGTTCCCAACTCAGAAACCCTCACTGCAAAACTAGAAATCAATAACTCCAAATCTATCTATATAATCTGCACTTACCTCCCCCCTGGAAATAACATCAATACTCTAGAAAACTTACTTAGTTACCTCACTTCCCACCTACCCCAAGAAACCATTATCTTAGGAGACTTTAACATAGACTGGAAAACATGTAATTCTCCCAATCCTACCAACCACATACATTTCTATGGATTTACACAAATAATAACCACTCCTACTAGAATCCATAAACAAAACAATAAAGAAACCATCTTAGACTGGATCCTTCTAAATAGTCATATTGATTCTTATAAGCCAGGAACACCCCCAGATATGAGTGACCACATGCTAACCTACATCATCAAACAAAAATCTTATACCCCCAACACAAATATTTTTAAAACCTCCCGCTCCAAAAAAACTTTAATCCAGAGAGCTTCCAAAATGAACTCATAGCATGTGACTGGTCTCCTATGTTTCATCTTGAACTTGATGAAGCAGTAACCTACTTCAATACTAGATTTCTCCAAATACCAGACTACCAAGCTCCCTCTCGCTCTTCCCGCATAAGAACCAAAACTGCCCCCTGGCTCACAAAGGCAACCAAGCAAAAGATCCTTCTCAGAAATAAAATTTGGGCCAAATGGAGAACCTCCAGAAACCCAACAGATCACCTCTACTTTAAACAGTTATGAAATGCAACTAAGAAGGACATTCTCAAAGACAAAAAAGACTATTACTTCCACCTACAACAAACCCACCATCAACACCCCCAAAAATTCTGGTCTAGCATTAACAAACTTCTTCAACCAGGACTCTCTAAAACTCCTGACCCTACAGGTTTCGACCATAATAACTCTAACCAGATTCCTGATGCCTTTAACCACTATTTTACTGAAGCCATCCTATCCCTAGCTAACACATTACCTACCACCTCCACCCTCCCATCAAATACACCTAATACCTCATCACCTACCTTCCATATACACCCAGTACCTACATCCCTCATTGGAAACCTCCTTCAAAAGCTCAAGCCATGCACCCCCTCCGCAGACTGTCTTCCAGCCGAATACCTACAAATTGCAGCTAAAGCCATAGCCTACCCATCTCCATACTTATAAATAGAACAATTTCAGAAAGCAAAATCCCTTCTCTGTGGAAGATCTCCCATATAATCCCTTTACACAAAGGTGGGTCTTCAACTGAGCTTTCTAACTTTCGGCCTATTGCCTTACTCTCTCCATTAGCTAAAATAATGGAGAAATGTATACACCGACAACTGCTTGACCACCTACTACAAAATAATCTACTTGCGAATTGCCAACATGGTTTTAGGCCCTACCATAGCACAACAACTGCTCTGCTATCCTTCTCAGACTCTATAAACAAAAATCGTAACAATAACTACTTTTCTTCTGCTCTTTTCATAGACCTTTCAAAAGCATTTGATATGGTGAACCATACCATACTTATCAACATTCTAAAAGCCCAATCACTTGACCCACAAGCATTACAATGGTTTATATCCTACAGCAAGCAGTTCTCTGGAATCATAATATTTCTTCATCCCTCTCTGTAAACATTGGAGTACCACAGGGCTCTATTCTAGGACCACTTCTATTTTCTCTGTTTATCAATGATCTACATACTAGTATTTCTCAAGCCACCTGTATACAGTATGCAGATGACTCCACCTTAATTTGTTCAGCCAAGTCCATAACCTCTCTCCAGTGCCTCACCCAGACAGTATTTAACAGTGTTGAGAACTGGTTCACGAAACACTGCCTTCTTCTCAACCCCAAGAAAACGAAACTATTGCTTTTCTCCTACTCACAAGTCACCTCAACCACACTTCACATTAACCTCTAACAATGTAACTATCATATCCCCTGATACTACAACCCGCCTGCTGGGTGTTACAATTGACAACAACCTTAGCTACAATGACCATATTAATTCCACTATAAAGACTGTTAACAAAAAACTAGGGACCTTATACAGAATAAAATTCTTCCTTACCCCTGCAGCCAAAATTACTATAGCCCAAACCCATCTAATCTCTACCCTGTTCTATGCTTCTGCTATATATACTAATCTTTCCAAAACCAACCTTTCCAAACTCTCCACCAGCTATAATAACATAGCCAGATTTGCTACTGGTACCCCATATAGAACTCATCATTGCCACAACCTCAAACAACTGGGTTGGTTAGAACTGCAAAACCAACTACTTTTTCAACAACTTGTTATCTCCCATAAGATACTCTACTACCCCAAGCATACCCCTATACTCACTAATCTCATCTCCCCTTACAAAAACCTTGCAACCCTACGTTCAGCAAATAAACTTCAAATCTCTTCCATTAAATCCAACAACAAAGCTGGGGACTCACTCTTCACAAACACCGTAGGAAAGAGCTGGAACCATCTTCCTTCTGAACTTTCCAACCTTACTTCTACTCTACTTTATAAGAAGCATCTTAAAGAATATCTTAAATCCCACTGGCTTTGCCCCTGCTCTAACCCTGACTGATATCTCTTGCCCATCCTGCTCCAACCCTGACTGATATCTCTTGCCCATCCTGCTCCAACCCTGACTGATATCTCTTGCCCCTGCTCTAACCCTGACTGATATCTCTTGCCCCTGCTCTAACCCTGACTGATATCTCTTGCCCATCCAGCTCTAACCCTGACTGATATCTCTTGCCCCTGCTCTAACCCTGACTGATATCTCTTGCCCCTGCTCTAACCCTGACTGATATCTCTTGCCCATCCTGCTCTAACCCTGACTGATATCTCTTGCCCATCCTGCTCTAACCCTGACTGATATCTCTTGCACCTGCTCTAACCCTGACTGATATCTCTTGCCCCTGCTCTAACCCTGACTGATATCTCTTGCCCATCCTGCTCTAACCCTGACTGATATCTCTTGCCCCTGCTCTAACCCTGACTGATATCTCTTGCCCCTGCTCTAACCCTGACTGATATCTCTTGCCCATTCTGCTCTAACCCTGACTGATATCTCTTGCCCCTGCTCTAACCCTGACTGATATCTCTTGCCCATTCTGCTCTAACCCTGACTGATATCTCTTGCCCCTGCTCTAACCCTGACTGATATCTCTTGCCCATCCTGCTCTAACCCTGACTGATATCTCTTGCCCCTGCTCTAACCCTGACTGATATCTCTTGCCCCTGCTCTAACCCTGACTGATATCTCTTGCCCATCCTGCTCTAACCCTGACTGATATCTCTTGCCCCTGCTCTAACCCTGACTGATATCTCTTGCCCATCCTGCTCTAACCCTGACTGATATCTCTTGCCCCTGCTCTAACCCTGACTGATATCTCTTGCCCCTGCTCTAACCCTGACTGATATCTCTTGCCCATCCTGCTCTAACCCTGACTGATATCTCTTGCTCCTGCTCTAACCCTGACTGATATCTCTTGCCCCTGCTCTAACCCTGACTGATATCTCTTGCCCATCCAGCTCTAACCCTGACTGATATCTCTTGTCCATCCTGCTCTAACCCTGACTGATATCTCTTGCCCCTGCTCTAACCCTGACTGATATCTCTTGCCCATCCTGCTCTAACCCTGACTGATATCTCTTGCCCATCCTGCTCTAACCCTGACTGATATCTCTTGTCCATCCTGCTCTAACCCTGACTGATATCTCTTGCCCCTGCTCTAACCCTGACTGATATCTCTTGCCCATCCTGCTCTAACCCTGACTGATATCTCTTGCCCATCCTGCTCTAACCCTGACTGATATCTCTTGTCCCTGCTCTAACCCTGACTGATGTCTCTTGTCCCTGCTCTAACCCTGACTGATATCTCTTGCCCATCCTGCTCTAACCCGGACTGATATCTCTTGCCCCTGCTCTAACCCTGACTGATATCTCTTGCCCATCCTGCTCTAACCCTGACTGATATCTCTTGCCCATCCTGCTCTAACCCTGACTGATATCTCTTGCCCATCCTGCTCTAACCCTGACTGATATCTCTTGCCCCTGCTCTAACCCTGACTGATATCTCTTGCCCATCCTGCTCTAACCCTGACTGATATCTCTTGCCTATCCTGCTCTTTCTCAGAAAAAAAAAAAAAAAATTTCTGTTTTTTTTTTTTGTTTCTACTCATGGTATTTTATTCTAGCATAAATGTTTCTAAATAACTCTGCTTAACCCTATATTTTAATGTAAACACTGTATCAATTTTAATTTTACTGCATTGTTGTAATTATTGCGCTTGGAGCTTTTCTCCCCGGGCCTCTACTGAAAATGGACATGTATCCAGTTAGACTAGCCCGGTCAACAAATGTAAAATAAATAAATAAAATAAATATCTGCCTTGGACACACAGTCAGAGCTCCAACATGCCTTTCTTCATATAATCAACAGAGATGCATCTCAAGTCATCGACACTGGCATGAACTATGACAGAGTCATATTGGTACTTGCTATTCATGGACTTAGTGCGTGAGTGATCTGACGGATCTTAGCACCAGACAAGTAAATAACTATAACTCTGTTCTTACTCAGCTTAGTAAGAGGCACGTCTGTATGCCTTGCAATGGAGTCACCTATAACTAGAATGTTTGGGTGGTTAGATGCCTGCCTTACAGGCCAAGCATCTGTGACTTTGGGACTTCTTGTGCTATGTGAAGGGTTAGTCTCAACTTGCTAAGTGTGCTTTCTGCTTGTGTTGCATTTTAGAGGTCTTTAATGTTTAATCAAGTTAATCTTTAGAACCTCATTATATGACAGATTATGTGGATTGTGATGGCCTTGGAGATATGTAATGTACTGCTGACTGTTTTGGAGTCTGAGTTTACTGTGTGTGAGATTTTTGTCTACAAGGATATTATATATGCATAGCTCTCACAGACTATGTTATGCTGTTTAAGTAATAGATGGTCATCAGACAGCATGAGACAGTTCTTATACTGCCTCAAAATACCCATCTCAGTCAGAATGGTACAGAAGAAAAGGTACTAGGTTGCATAAGAGTGATGGTCTCTCGGGTCTCACTACAGGTACCTATGGTCTCTTGAGTCTCACTGCAGGTATCAATCAGGTACAAATAAAAGAAAGAATGTACATGCAAGTCTAACTCAGTAATCAGTTTCCCACATGCAACCTAGCCCCAAGAGCTTAAAGGGAATATATGCACCGCTGCCCTGGGTATGAGTCTTCAAACCTCTATTCTCAGATTACACTTCACAAGCCACTTACATTGCTAAATTTTTGTCCTAGCAACCCCAGGCCCTTTTTTCACACTTTCTCTATGGACTACACTGTCTTTCGGTGCTCCCTTACCCATGGTAACTGTCTTTCACACAAGTTATTATTTTTATAAACACACATACACACAATTTATGAAGAATGCTGGCAAAATTCTCCACAGCTTTCTTCCTGGTAAAGTAGTACCACCACCAGCCTGGAATGGCCAGGGACCTTCAGTTATCTGCTGTTCCTATTTAAGCAAAATATAAAATCATATACATTAATATTTTTCACTGGTAGTAGGCCCAGATGATCTAACAAGAGATGGGGTCACAGATGGTAACATAAATTGGTAAATGATTACCCTCCTCTCAGATAATAAATATCAAGAAAAAAAAAAAAAAATATATATATATATATATATATATATATATATATATATATATGTATATAATAGACCGTGTGAGTTTAAAAGTGAATCAATAACTTTGCTTAAACAATAAGGCAAACAATGCAGTTAAAAGGGTAAATATGTATATATATATATATATATATAGGAATAGAAAGTACACAAGGAATATGAAAATAAAGTTGATTACATAGCTAGAACTGTTTAAAATAAAAAAAAAAAATACTTGGGCTATTTACATGCATCTTTAGCTTAAACAATACTGAACCCTTACACTTACTGTTTTAAGATCCTACAAGATAACAGGAAGAAATTGCAAACGGCAAACTTACATTGACATAGTCTCCTCAATATCTTCCAAGAAAAGACAGAGCGAAGACCAATCTCAAATATTAATACATTTCTACTGCAGAAAAAAATAAAACATTACATCAGATTTCATTAGAAGAACATGATATTCTACTCTAACTCCCCGCATACAATGGAGTATATATCTTTTTGGGTATGACAAGTTGTTTGACAACTTGTCACCTATACCTGTACACACACACATATACATACATACATACATATATGTGTACATATACACATATATATATATATACACACATACATATATGTGCGTGTTGTGTATGTGCATATGGTAGCAGTTACTATTGACTGCCACAAAACATTTTCCAGAATGCTCATCAATCCTACAGAAAAGACATATTTCTTTAATTTCTTTTAACCACCCTTCCCATTGTATCATAATTGCATCATTGTTCCTATATTTTATGCCAAGCAAAGACAGTGCATTTAAAGAAAGATACACACACCCAACTGTCAAAACATCACCCAAATTCTCACTTTTATCGTTATTCAAGGTCATTCTCATTTCCTTTACACATCCATTCGGACAAACCAATGCTTCCTTCATCCATAGTTTTATGTCTGCAGCTATAACTGTATCACCACTTCCTTCTGCATCACATAACTAGCATCATTAATTTTATACGCTACTTCAGTCCCTATCATATTCATCACCAGTGCATACAGCATTCCATTCATGGAACACCCTCGTCTTATATCACACTTCATTCATATTTTTTTACTCAGCCACACATTTACTAACACTCTCACTCTATTGTTTTGATATGCTGACATACACACTATTACTTGTTCCATACTTCTCCATAATATCTTACTCACAAAGCATCATGTCCTACAGTATCAAATGCCTTAGTAATATCACCCACCATAAGTTTCACAACCTTCCTTCCTGTGTAATGAGATATTAAAATTTATATGGAAGAAGATGAGGAGAATGAAAAAAATGGTAACCCATCATGCTAAACAACACGGATTACAACATTTTTATGAGAATACTACAAGGGAGAATTGAAGGAAGGATGACGGATCATTCACAATTTATCTCATAACCAATTGCAATTCCTGACACCCCTTCCCTTTTATACTATATATACTTTCTTCCATAATATCCTTCATCCTTCCATCCAGTCTCTCTTGTATTATTCCCATAAAAATGTTGCAATCCAGGTTATTTAGCAAGTCAGGCCACCATTTTCTATAGTCTCCTCATCTTCTTGCATATAAATTTAAACATTGCAGTACAGAGCTACTTCAGAAGCTCGAAGTTTCAAAACTTCAAACTTAGGATCATAGGAGTGTAGCAGATTACTAACCTATCGACCTGGAGGTCATTTTAAACCTAGCCGATTCATCCCAATGTAATACTACAGAAATGCTAGTCAATACCCAAGATTGCATTTAGTGATGACTGCCCATGTCCAGGAGGGTTGTGGGTACTATCCCCAGTAAGAATTTACAGTGGCCCATCCACTCGTCCAGGTTCCTCTTGAGCAGTGTCATAGAGGTGCTCTGTTTCACATGAATGGGTAGCCTGTTCCAAAGATGCAGCAGTCGCTGAGAGATAAATCTGTCCCTCTAGCATGTCCTATTTAAGTCACAGGCCATATTTAGGTCCCTGGAATGGGTAAGCCTTAGTCCCGATTGATTTACGGATATGCAGCAAACTCATTAGGGTTGGGTCTTGGATTGCTCTGTTGACCAGGCATAAGTCTCCCCTAAGAAGTCTATATGATACTACCTAGTCTATATACTACCAACATTTCTCCTTACCTTCTAACTTGCTTTTTTTTTAACTACTAACTACTTTTTTTTTCTTTGTTTTTAATACCAATGCTCTCCTCTCTCCTCTGATTAATTTTTTATTTTTTACACTTCACCTACACTTTTTACTCCTGTATATTCTCTGGCCTGAATTTATCTCCTCCTCCTCAGCCACATGACATGATGTGAACTTTACTAATAATCTAATAAGTTAGTAGTTAAGTTAGTTAATCTGTATTTGTTTTTGTTTTGTTTTGTTTTTCTTTTTGTTTTTGTTTTGTTAAAAAAAAAAAAGTGTAACTTAAGTAGTAGTATTATTCCCTATAGTTTGTCGAGTGTTTTTTTCGGTTTCTGCTCTCTGCCTCTGCTGAAAATGCCAGCAGCCAGAAAAACAAAAAAAAATAAAAAAAAAAAAAAAATAAATGATAAGAAGTAAAGTGACAGGGACTTTAGTCAGTCTGTGTAAGGCACATGCTGGAGCCCCTTGATCTTCTTTGTCAGAAACCTCTGAGGTCTCTAAAATTGCTGCAGGGGTTTAGTACATGCCAAACAGGGTATTATACTCAATTATGGGCTGGATAAGTGCTGAGTATAGAGGGGTTATAACCTTTTTTGCTCTCGAGGAGATGCCTTTACTAATAAAGTATGATAAGTAGAAAGCTTTCCTTACTACAGTAGACACATGGTGGTCAAAGCTAAGATTGCAGTCAACTTGTGATCCTAGGTCTTTTACCACTTCGTGGGTACTTAGGGTATTATTGTTGATTTGAAGTGTGAAGGGACATTGTTTGTGCCGAAGGGAATGATGATGCATTTCTTTGCATTCAGTTTGCAACAGTGACTAATACACCAGTCGTTGATCTGCGAGAGACCATCTTGGAGTATACTGACATCATTTATGGATTCAAGGATTGCACCTATTTGCAGTCGTTTGCAAACTTGGTCAGCCACAACCCCTTAGTTTTGACCTGAGCTTCTGAGAAGTATATACCAAACAGTAAGGGGCCCGGCACTGACCCTGTGGCACCCAATTGGTTACACATCTGCTGGTTGATGTGGAGTCACCCACTTTGATAGGGTGTGTCCGGTTTGTGAGCCAGTTGGCAATCTATCTAACAATAAAGGAGTTTACATTCAGTTTACTAAGTTTATAGGTAATACCAGGAATTGTGTTGAAAGTCTTTGCCAAGTAGAGGTATGCTGTGTTCATAGGTGGGTACTAGACTATCGGCCCTGAGGCCTATATAAGCCTAGCCAAAAAGGCTTCCTGGCTTTTGCCACCCTAGAAAATTATTTTCCTGTGCCCCTGTCAAGCAGTGCCGCAGAAGTGATCCCCGGGGTGAATTTTCTATTTCCCATCCAGTCGTCAAGGTTTTTCTTAAAGAGGGCCAATGAGGAGCTTTGCTTGATATGAATGGGTAGTTTGTTCCAGAGTTTGGGAAGTCTCTGGGAGACAAATCTATCCCTCCAACATGTTCTGTTTATTGTGGTGGCAAGGTTTCGTCCCTGGAGCATGTGGTTCAGAGAGATTGGGATTTCTTTAAGTGTAGCATGTCCAACAGCTCTGGGTTTGACATAGCTTTGTATGTTAGGCAGAGATCGCCTCTGAGTAGGCGATATGTGACGGAGTAGAGCTGAAGTTTTTTGAGACATTCTGCGTAGGGCATCTGTTTGAGGCCGGTAATCCTCTTAGTGAGGTATTTCAGTGGCCTTTCCAGTTGTTGTAGGTGTCTTGAGAGATGCATGCCAAATGGGGCATTGTACTCTATAATGGGTCTGATGAGAGATGAGTAGAGAGGAACAATGACCTCCTTTTTTTCTAGAGGAGAACCCTTTTGTGATGAGGTGTGCCACATAGAAGGATTTCCTGACTACTGTGACGATGTGGTTATCAAAGGAGATACTACTGTCCACCTGTGTCCCGAGGTCTGTTATCACACTTTCAGTGTTCAGTGAGCTACCGCCTATGTGGTAGTTAATGGGTACCGAGTTTTACCCAAAGGGGATGATGATGCACTTCTTGGCATGGAGCTTGAGGCCATGACTTTGACACCAAGCATCTGTCTCTGTGAGGCCCTTTTGTAGAATGTCTACATCATTAGGTGATTCTATTATGGCTCCCAGTTTGCAGTCATCTGCAAACTTTGTTAGCCAAAGACCTTCTGAGTTGGCCTGCACTTCAGAGTAGTAGATGTCGAACAGGAGAGGATGCAGGACCGAACCCTGTGGTACTCCACTCATCACTGGTCTGAAGTCAGACTTGGAGCCGGCTACTTTTACTGTGTGGGTTGTCAGTAAGCCAGTTGGCCACCCATCTTGTGACATAGGGATTTATGCCCAGTTTAGTGAGTTTATCTATAATTCTAGAGTGGGGGATGGTATTGAAAGCCTTGGTGAGGTCAACATAGGCTGTGTGCACTACCTTGCCCTTGTCTACGGCTCTAGTGACTGCGTCAAAGAAGTCAATCAGTTTTGTAGATATGATCTACCTTTTACAAACCCAAATTGAGTGGGGTCCAGGGTCTGGAGGTTACCTATGTCTTTGTTTATAAGCTCCAAGATGATACATTCCATGGCCTTGCAGATCAGGCTCATCAGGCTAATGGGGCGGTAGTTTCTGAGGTCCGTGGTGGAACCCCCCTTTGTGGAGTGGGATAACCATCGCTGTGCGCCATTCAGTAGGCACATAGCCTGAGGTGTGGCTATGTGTGAACATGGTACTTAGGTGGGGTGCCAGTTCGTTCTGTAGTTCATGCAGTACGCAGCCTGGGATGTTGTCTGGTCCCATGGATGCTGTGATCTTGGCTTTGGAGAGTGCAGTCTTCACTTGTTCATCAGTGATTACAGGGGCTTTGCATTCTTCCGGTATTAAGATGGGCCCTTTGTAATGTGCACAGATTTGCCCTTGTCAATGGCCTTGGTCACATTTTCAAAGAAATCCACCAGATTTAACAGGCAGGATCTGCCCTGGATGAAGCCGAATTTGGTAGGATCCAGGGTTTGGAGGTCCATAATGATATGTTCCATATCGAGACCATATGATCTTAGTTTTGAAACTTCAAAAACATAAAAAAATACATAAAATCAATTTTTTTTTTAATTTTTTGCAGAAGGGCAAGTCCCTCTGCTAAATAAATATGCCAACACTGTGAGATCGCACTACAGCGAGGAAATTGGTACATTTCCCATTTCACCCTATATGGCCGATCTCCATTCGAAACGTTTGAAGTTTCAAAACTTCAATCTTATGGTTTAGCTATTTGAAGTTCAATTTTTTTGAGCTTCTGAAGGGGATCCCTCATTACACAACTCTTCATAATAAAACCTTCCTTAAACCATTCAGTCAATACATTTATGAAATTAAAATACCCTTTTTGTCAGTCCAGTAATTGCTTCTACATTCTATACCTCATACCATCTGGCCTGGCAATGAATCACCATTTATTTTCTTAAATACTTCATCCAATTCAATAACTGTTGTTTCACTTTCAAACTCTTCCTTAACTCATTCTGGAAATTTCTTTACTTTCCATTCTGTTTTACTTCTATCCTTATACTCATACATATTTTCCACAGGCTGTACTACAACACTCTTAATCTGCTCTTAAATTCTTTTTACTTCTCATTTTATGTTTTTCATTTCTATCATTATACTAATATCCGCCTTTACTATTTTACCCAAATATACAGACACCTCCTTCCTTCTCAATAATATATATGTTTAAATATTAATGTCTTCTTTTTTTTCTCTTTGGTGTAGCTGACAAGTTGTCAAATGTAAAAAGAAGTTGACTTTGCTCTTGAGTGCAGAGAGGATACAGGAATTTGCCCTTTTCCACTGTAGTATAACCATGGAGTTGGTATATATAATTAGCAGGTGGTCTGAGGGGCATATAGGCCCACAGGGAGGGTGTGCAGGGGGGGGGCGCAAAAATTAGTTTGTACTGTTATTTTGTTGTTTCAGGTAAGATGCATTTCAAGCAGCTGTGTTTGAAAATTTGATGTTCGATATGATGCTTTTTCAGTAACATATATAGGTAACATATGTCTACATAAATATATATATAGCGAGAAAGAGACTGAGATTTTTTCCCGATCATAATACTCGCTTGTATTATTCTCTAAATTCACCAATACATTCCTATAAATGTTTCTATACATCACTTTCTCTTCCTTTCTTACATTATCCTACCACTGGAAAAAAAACGTTCATACTTCTTTTCAATCTGAATCCATTCAGACCACTTTTTCTAGTAGCCCTTCATGGGTATGTGATCCTTCTATAATTGCTAAACTTCTCACTCTCGATTCACCCTATAGTTTTTCATTTATTTGTTTTATTACCATTCCTATTTTAATATAATCCCTTTCTTCCGTCACCTTCATTTTCATACTGCTAAACTGTCTGAAAAAACCTTCACAACTATACCACCATCTGTTACCCCCAAACCTTCTGATAACACAAAATAATCAATTTCAGATCCATGTGCTCCTTCTATAAGTCTACTGACGTTGGTTCCATACAGCCAATTTACCAAATTTTAATACTTCCTTTATTATTTTGCACCTTGCCCTTTCTTTTTACATCTTCCCCTTTAACCATAATTAAAGTTTTCTGCAATTATAATTTTAATGTTAACCACCACATCAATGGAACAGATTATCTCCTTTCCTGCTAGTTGTATGCGCATATAATGTTGCATTTCTATAAACATGTTCTCTCCACTTCCCATTCCAGTATCTCTGTTCTTCTATTCAGTGCTAATAATACTGTTCCCATTTACTGAAAGCACTTTCTTCTAAGTTTAGGGGAAATATTTTTAATTTTTTTCGTTCCGCTACTGAACATTTTTCCTGGTTTATGTACAAATATTCCTTGAGCCTCAGAATCTGATTTTTCACTAGCTAGAACATCAAAAAAATTCTTAAGACATTCCCTTCTCCTTACCTCTCTTTCTGCAAACAAACTCTCTTTTCCCCTCCATATTTTTCTTCTTCTTCAGTTTCTTCTTCACCTAGTTCACCCCCATCCTATTATTGTCCTTCAACAAGTATTTTTTTTTCTTGGTCCTTCTTCGTTTTTTTGATAATTTACTGTTTGCTGTTGACAATAAATAAAAAAAGTATTTTTTTTACACAACCTGCATTCAGGCACACACCGTTTTGCAGTATGTCCTTTCTCCCCACACTGGTTACATTGTATCTTGTCATAATCGTTAATTACATGAGAAAATTCCCCACAAAAGAAGCATGATTTAGGCCGGCCAGCATATCTTAATGTCCCTCTATGACCAGCCACAAAAATAACACTTGACAGGTGTTTTACCATGTTTTTCACATTTCAAAACAGCTTCCAACCTCCATCCTCCATTCTATAAATTTCCCTCATCTCTAACATTCACAATGTTATCAGCAGTTTCACTCAAACCCTCCATGCATTTTTAACATCTTTTCCTTCTAGTTAATCAGTTCTAAACTGGAAAGTAACATTTCTTTAACATTTAAGGTAACAAAGAAAAACAACTAATCACTCTATACATAAATTTCCTTCTTTTGTTACACAGTTCCAGAAATGTTGTCAGTCCCGCAATTTTAGATGTTAAGTCATGAAAAGTCTCGGTCCCTATATGTATAAAAGATAGGTGACAAACTGTCCGATACATAACGTCTATTACAGACTCATTTTTGTTTTTATTCTCATAGATGGCCTTCTCTTCTTTTTAAAAAAAGTTTTACTTACAGTTTGCTGTTCTTCTCTTTTTCACAGCTGTCACTGTTGCATACATTTTAATTACTGCATTCTCTGTTGCCATATCACCTGGTTCCTTTTCCACATTATCATCCACGGCATTCCTGAAAAAAGTTGTCTGCCATCTCACCCCATTAAACAGCAGACGTGTCACCTGGATTATACTGCTCGATTATTTTCAACAGATCACCATTCACAAGCCCTCCTGACGCCTGTTCTGTTATCTGCACCACTTCAATGGACTCACTTCATTCTTCATTGAGACAGCTAAAAGCTGTTGATTTGTATCATTCACCACAGAGGAATCTTTACATGCATTCTGAAACTATAGACAGGGCCAGTGTTAGCATTTTGGGGACCCCAGAAAATGTCAAGTTGGAGGCCGTTGAAGACTTCTAGTCTAATTATGACCCTGTGACTGCCATCTCTCCTACCCATTTTTAGCTCATGCTGTAAACATTTAGGAGTAGTGCACACAGACTGACCTATAGCTACAAAGCTCTTACATTATAGCATGACTTTGTACCGCACTGTGCTGGCCCATATCACAAAGGGACATTCACAATTACTAGCACTTAGATGTAACAATGATCCATTACAACTCTTATGTACAGGGCTACACTTAGGGGAAAAGGAGCCTTAGACACTGTATACTGTTTCAGCACCCCCACCCCAAATCACACACATCTTTTAGTGCTCCCCTCTGCTTTTCCCCATGTCGGGTTTCCCACACAGTGCACATTACTTTTTTGTATCATTTCTCACATTTTACCTTTCTCTTCAGCTTTTTTCAAGAAGCCATACGACACCACAATAATAAGCATTTAAGAAATAACTCAATTAAGCCACTGCCTTCAGAAGGGTTATAGATGGTCTAGGATGCAGTTTAGAAAATCAACCTTTTAATCCAAAAGTGACCTAAACAAAAATCATGAGAAGAATGTTAGTCTTATTTTTTTCTTTCAATGAAAACATAAGTTGTGCTCAAGGCTTAATGTTCAAAGCTGACCAAATAGTAGCCGACAATAAACTAACAAGACAATTGCTGTGAGGATACACAGACCCTGTCTGGGAATACTGCCTGCCTCCTTAATCCTCAAAAAAGACCGTCACTGCCTATGCATCCCTCTGGTCTTAGATTGGGATAAAAACAGAGGTTCAAGCTGCCACAGTCATGTATTTCAACTGACTGCTGGCATACATATACACAGCATGCCTCCTCACTCCTTAACCCCCAAAAGGCAGCCACCTGTATATATATATATATATATATATATATATATATATATATATATATATATATATATATATATACCTGATGTGTGATTGTGAGGAAAGTAGAAATACAATGATTCCAGTAATGTATTCTACTTTGTTGCTCCTAGACAGTCCACTGCCCCAACATGTGCTAAAGTAACTTTGTTTGTACATCTGAGGTGTGGGAGAAAAGTAAAGGAAACAATGAACACACAATCCCAGCCCCCTACGTAACCTACAGCAACTTTATGGATACACACCTGAGCAGAGCTGGATTTAGAATGGGTGTGATTGAGAGCTGAGGCCATTATCAGTTTTATCCTATCAGGGTCATATCACAGGCCTCTTCAGGTTAAAGACTGTAATCGGAGAATTAAATAATTTTTTTCTCCTCCCCAACCAGAAGAAGCTTTTGTGGGGCCCCATCACAGTCAAGGATGAATAAGGGAGCCCCCCCATATCCATTTATACAGTCTTGGGATTGGGGGACCAGACTCCCAGAAATTTTAAGTGTCTGAATGTTATGTAATATATTTTATGCCTTATTTTTGAAATATAATTACTTGCTAGTTACATGTTTTACTGATACCCAGAAGAATAATTTGTGTGTCCCAGCAATATTGGATGAGTGCACTAATAAAAATCAATGACATGTTTTACCCACACATACCCACACGTCACAACACTAGTTCTGCATTATTTCAGCAAATAGAAATCAGATCAGTGCCTGCTACTTAGCAGTTGTCAAACAGCAGGGGTACATCACTTTTATTTGCCTCATTGAGGAGTAAATGAACACCTGTCACTGTCTCTTATTTCACAGGTATTCCCTGATTTTGCCTCATAATTCTGTTATGTCCTTTGTATATATATATATATATATATATATATATATATATATATATATATATATATATATATATATATATATATATATATATATATATATATATATATATAAAAGAGTTTTATTTGCTGGTCACTTTCTCATTGATCTAACTTTCCCTCCTTATAATCTGGATGCTCAGGTTATATTATTTTTCCTTCTCTGTTCCTTAATAGAAGCAAATGTAAAACACAAATTGTATACAACTGTTATTTAAAGAATAGCATTTTCTCTGTCAAGTCTGTTGTACTTTATATGTAATACTTTATCAAAGTATCGGTTCTTTACCAATCACAGTTGAACCATTGTGAGCAATATTTGTGTGTGTACTTACAATTAAACTGTTTTTCATGTCTGTATTACCTGTGTCATAACTACTTTACTATATATTAATTGTCATGAGTGGACCGGAGTTCCGCTCTGGCGACCCCTTAACCGGGAAAAGCCAAAAGACTTTTTAATTGTAGAGCTTTTCGCCCCGAGCATCCACTGAAAATGGACATGGTCCAGCTGGATTTCCCCGTTAACAAATATAAAATAAAAATAAATAAATCATTCAAAATTACGGACAGTCAATAAATCCAGACATCGGAGTTTTATACTTCTTACTGTCCCAAAAATGCATGTTGATGCAAAATGTGTTATTCTAGTATTTTGTTTAAGTAAATTACAGTAATATTTAAAACATGTTCCTAATTTTGTGCCTTTATTCTGCTATTAGTTTTGGCACTGAGCAGAATTCTTCAGCAAAGACATTGAAAGTTATAGTATCTGGTGTTTGGTCAGTATTTATTAAAAGACAGACCATCCCTGAAGATCAGAACCATTAGCTCTTCTTAAAATCCATTCATTATCAGCTTTATCCTAACAGGGTCATATCACAGCCCCGTTCAGGTTAAATAATGTACAATAATTAATACTACTTTTCTCCTCATTTTTCCCCAGCCAACAGCAGCTTTTGCAGGGCTCCCACACAGTCAAGGATGATTAAGGGCCCCCTCACTGCAATCATCTCCTAATGAGTACTCTATCAGAAACATTGCATGATCAAATGGATGTAACTAAGGAAATTATTCTTTAGGGCTTGGATGGGGCCTATATTAGATCATCGAAATGGCAGAATTTTGAATGATCTAATATCGAACCCAATATCGCGAATGTTGAAAACAGTAAAGCTGCACAAACCCAAATTCTTTCCTAAGGAAAGAATTTGGTTGGCCGTTGTGGCTTCCCTGTTTTTAGCGATGCGGTGGAAAGCTACGGGTTGGGTTAAGGTAAGTGTGTGTGATTGTGCAAACTTTCAGGTTAGGGCGCAGGTTGGGTGAGTCAGGGTTAAGGCACGGGTCAGGTAAGTGTGCGATTGTGAAAGAATTTGGGGTTAGAGGCGGGTTAAGTGAGATAGGGTTAGGGCACGGGTGTGGTGAGTGTGCGATAGTGAGAATTTGCGGTTAGGGGCGGTTGAGGTGAGTGTGCGATACTGAGAATTTGGGGATAGGGACAGGTTAAGTGAGTTAGGGTGTGGGTGAGGTGAGTGTGTGATAGTGACGGACCTTAGGGTCTGGGTTAAGGTAAGTGGACAGATAGATAGTGTATGTGCAGTGTAGTGTAGGGTTAGATGTAACTTTTAAATGTATGTGTGTGGATTGCTGATTTTTAGTGTGCTTGTGGTATGTGTGTGTTACTCGGAAGAGAAAATTTTTTCCCCTGGGAAAAAATTTGCTGTTTTGAGGTTTTGATATTGTTAGGGTTCAGGTTTTGCAGTTCGTCTTTACAGCATTCGATAATGTGCCATTTCGATGATCTGATATAGACCCCTTGGATACAAGATCTGAATTGCCAAGACATAGTAAGGCCTTAAGTTTACTTCTGCTGGCTGCCAAAAAACAATTTTTAGAAAATAGAAATCAAAGTATAAATCAACTGTATTTGAAGTACTGAATATTATACAACAGATTAAAAAAATGGAAGATGGATCTTTAGAAAATGGAAGGAGCAAATTAAATAGAAATAAATGGAAATTGTGGGAACAATACATGCAGAATAATGCTCAGGAGGAAGAGTGAGGTTTAAGGGAAGGCAGGAACTGAATAATTTATGACATGTTAGACTAATGATTGTTATAAAAAAAGACCATATGGGATACAAAATGTATATAACCGGAAACATGTTACTATGGTTTGTTTTTATATTAATATATTTATGTCTATATCTTAACTGATAGTTTAATTAAGGTGTTAAAAAACTTTCCAAGTGTCCTCACATGCTAACTTTTCTTATGCAGAGATATACTAGAACTGTGTGAAGAACTTTTACTGAGTACAGCAGCATACAGATCAGACTGCTCACATCCTAATCTTGCCAAATTCCCCAGAAGATATTTTTAAGACTAAGCTGGGAATTCATTAAAGTTTCCAGCATGACCCATACTGCTTATGATAGAAAGACAAACAAACACCATCTAACTATTGCTATCCATGTGTGAGCAATAACCTATATATATGTGTGTGTGTGTGTGTGTGTGTGTGTGTGTGTGTGTGTGTGTGTGTGTATATATATATATATATATATATATATATATATAAATATATGTATGTATATATGTATATGCTATATTTGCTTGAATGGATATATGAAAACTTAAACATTTTTATACTCTTATTCAGTTGTGAAATATCTCGCAGCGCTCTACCAGGTTCTTATCTACTCTTGTTTATTTTGTGCAGTTGTATTTTCATCCAAAAGGGGGAACATCCTCTTACTGTGTACTAACACCTGTAAAGTCTACAGTCTGTATGCTACTACTTTGTAATGTCTCTTTTGTAAATTTTTCTTCTCTCTGTAAACTTGTGGAGTTTTTCTCCCCAGGACGCCGCTGAAAATGGACACTTGTTGTCCAGTTGGACTATCCTGGCAAACAAATGTTAAATAAATAAAATAATAATAAAGACTCTTCTCTGTGTACACAACACTGTACCTTAATGAATTTTGCCCTTTATTTAAATTATATGATTGAAATATGTAAAGTCCTGTCTGTTTTAGAAAAATATCCAGGATTCCATTTGATGGTAAAATTCATGGAAAGCTTTCCATATTGTGTGATTCTGCCAACACTTCAACTTTTTAATATTGTTACCAAGCCTACTAAAGCTGCTACCATAGGTAAGTCCAAAAGGCTAGGGTTGAGTAAATGAGACGAACACCACCAACCACAAATGCAAATCTGTACAAAAAGATGAGAACTCAACGCCAAAATCAATTTCAATGATTTTACGCTACAACGCATCTAAGAAGGCAGTTGTCCTGAAAGCTTTGCATTTTTATTTGAGAACAAAGTGTAAAATCTTTGAAACTGACTTTGGCGTTGAGATGTTTAAAATGTCAGAAGTGGAATGATGTTCCTGGCAGTGGAAAATTCAAAACTCTCATTTCTTAGTAAAGACATTTAATTTAGCAGTTTATGATACCCAGAAAAAAAGAGCTATAACTATAGGATTCATTCTGTGGTCCCCCAAAAAGAGCCATTATGAAAATGTCACTGCCTTAAACCACATGGGTCAGAGCAGCACCAGGAGCCCTACAGGAAATTAATTCTTGCCCAGCAATCTATGGTGAAAATCGTGTAATAGGTTGTGAGCCAGCTTGCTGGAATGAGAGGCAACCTACCCTTTTTCCCCTTTGTAGCACCTCAACCCCCCCTCAGAAGCTCCTCAGAGTTTTGCCACTGCAAATGCAGAGGGAAGACATCTCTCTATATGCAGAGTTCACCTCAGCTTCTACTGCAAATTCTGCTATTTTAATGCATAGTCCACTTCCTACTGATAACTAAACCTTTGACTGAATGCTGGTCACCTGCAACAAAGTCAGAACATTATTCCACTAACCCACAGTGCTGTCTTCCTCACTAACACAGTTTGCCCCCTCTCCAGATATAGCTTAATTTTATTAATCATTAGACAGTTCATTTTTTTAATTTCCTGTACATTCAGCCATTTTAATCTTTAGTACTTCAAAAACCTATTTTCATAACATAATTTAGTGGATGTAATCCTCACAGATTACAAATGTCATGCATGAACTCCCTCTATTATTCTGTTTACCCGTTGCAACATCAGAACGAAGATATAAGATCTTGAGTGATGGTAGGTCAGATAGATGTGAAAAATCCCATGACATTTATCAAAAAGAGTAGTGGGAAGTTCCCTAGTGCCCTAGTGCAATTTCTCTGTGTCAGCATAAATACCACTTCCCTTAAAAAAACAATTAGCCTAGTGGATCAACTCAGTAAACAAAGCATCAAAAAATAAAATAACTATTTCTAATTCTACATAAAACTAGTCAAGAAAGAAACCACTGACTGAAAGAACTTTGTGACTTTTTAAGATTGTGGCATTCTAAATGCACCAAATATATTGGCCTGCATTGTTGCAATGGTTTGTGCAGCTATTACACTTACAGACTGCACCAGTGGAGATCTTCAGTATTCAAGGACAATCAGGCATTTTAGTCTAGCTACAGGACAACAGATATCAGTACTGAATTCAGACCATGATGACTTTGATGTTTTTGACAGCTGTGTCATTGCAGTAAATTACATTGTTAATCTCTTTCTGAAAATTACCTGGAAGTATCAATGTACTGCCCTGCAGTAAATAATTATTATAATCTGGTACTGTGATATCTCTGAACAGTTTCATACTTTGTATTACTGGTAAACATGGTTCATTTATTTTATTGTTACTGCAAAGTATGTGAAATGGAAAATGGTTTAACATTTTGCAATAGTTTCTCTTTATCAGTTTAGCAACTGTCCTGTAATATTGTTCTAGGACCCAGCATGTTCATATGATATTTTTAACATCTTCCCCCCTTTGTTCAAACACTTTTGGATGTTAAGAAAGGCTGTCTACAATCTTGTTTTCTCCCTTTTTTATTTCACTATTAAACTGTTTGGTGAGAATCTCAGAGCCCATCTTTTTAGAGGTTCTGGTCATTCTGAGTAAGGACTGTTACAAAATAATCTCTCATACCATATGGATAGTCAACAATGTAGCAAGACGAAACACTAGAAGGTGCCTATATTTCATTTTCAGAACATCTCATTTCTGCATCTGAAAGGATCTGCAGATCTAAGCCAAGATTTGTTTTCTTGTCCTTGACTTTAAATCATACTTCTGAACTGTCAATATTTTCTCATAATGTCCAGATTTTTGCTTCATAATTGTTGATCTGCTCCTCTAAAAATGTGTGGTTTTCTAACAAATCACTGAGGACTGAAACCACAAATAATGGCATACATGTGAGTTTAAGACATCATAACTTTTAGAAAATTCACGGAGACGCAAATCCCATTGACTTTCTAAGCTTATGACAGCAATATTTAAAAATGTCCCTATCTTTGGGCCCCCACTCCATTATTTTAGGCATTGTCCAATTTCTTGTGCTAAGAGGTTGAGCAGTACATTCTTAATTAATACAGTACCTAGGCCTGCTGGACTAGCATACAGTTCTAAAATAGTCTCACATTCTGGAATGAAATAAATGCAGTACAAAAACTCACTCACTTCTTTCTTTCTCAAAGGTAGACTGTTGACTGTCTATAAAAATAAAACATTTTTATTAGTTTTCTCACTGGTGATATTACTGTACAAAGTCCTGATAAAAGATGAAGTATAACTTGCCATTCAAACTCCTTAGCTTTGTATTTCTCATTGGCAGACAGCTGTGTAGCTCTTTAATGTTGATCAGATCTAAATTCTGCTGAAAAACGAGTACTATAAAACTCTAACCATATCTTTATCTGCTTTACATTTGTGCTTCTTTAATGTCAAACTAATATGTACTAGACTTTCCAAGAAACATTTTTACTGCTTTGGTTTGCACAGGTTCTTCTGTTTTATTCTAGACTGGTATATATCACTGTGGTAAGGCTCACTGCAGGGGATTCCATATTTTTCCTGTTACATCAAATGTTTGAAATAAATATTTCAGCAGATGACTAGAGAATGTTGTATGTAATATATTTACACACACACGTATATATGGGTCTACTTCTAAATTTCAAAGTTTCAAAACTGAATTTCTTATGGTCAAAACCATAAGATCAAAGTTTTGAAACTTCGAACCATTTAAATGGAGATCACTGTACAGCGCGGAATGGTATATTTACTGTTTCCCTCACTGTAGTGTGATCTCGGAGTTGGTATGTTCAATTACTTAAAATATAAAATTATACCATGGAGCGGCTTTCACAGAACATAAAAATATTTATTACAAAATAACAGTTGACATGACTTAGTGCTTTTGCCCACAATTATATGGGCATCATCAGAGTCTAAACACACAAGAAACACCTTCCATTTATCAAAATGTTTATGTTTGAGAGCAGTAGGTTGGCCTGGGTTGAATGAGATGGCATCCATTGGATGTATTTTAAAATTGAAAGCAGAACGTAGATAAATTCAACAGTTATTGTTGTTATCTACTCTTTTTTCTTTTTGAACTGTTTATAATAGGGTTTTTTTATGTATGTTATTATATGTATTTTAGAGTAATTGTATATGTTTCTCTTTAAATGTGCAATGAGATGCTGATGTCATTTGGCTTCATGGGTAAAGTTCATTTGAGTTTATACTTTTATCTGATGAAGTCTTGCCATTGTCTGAGATGAAAGTGCTAAGAATAAATTTTAGGGAACGAGTCCTTGCTGCTGTGTGCCTTTTTCTGTTATTCAAACTAAGGGTAAGTGCTTTAGGGACAATGGCTAACCTTACCACTTGCTATCAAACAGCATATTGCCTCCAGCAAGACAGTTATTTTGAAATGTTGAATTCTAATAGAATACTTCCTCCAGCATGAGATGCTTTCTCTGCTTGTTGTCTTAAATATTCTCCTGCTTGTTTCCTGAAATGGTGAAATTTAAAACTGACTTTATGCATTTACTGTAAATATTGTAAATAATTGTGGTTTTACTATTAATACTATCTCTGCTATGTTTCTACGTCCATAAGATTCTGTAGCAAGCTTATGTTTGTTACAATACCCTTTAAAACATTTGATTTTTGCATTTCTTCTTCTGTACTGTATGCTTCTTGAACATTCATGTTGTTTGCTTTTGTTTCTGTCACATCTGAAAAGGGTCTTCAGACCAACCCACCTAAAATAGTAAATAAATAGATAAATATACCTACTTTGGAGTTTCTTTCATCTAACTTTATCTTACAGAATCACTGCTTTGACTCTAGTACTGGAAAGAACATCATTTGGTATGTGAAGATCACTGATTCAACTGTAAGCAATGGGAAAATGGCCTCTTAATTACTTTACTCAGATTTTTGGATCAGTAGAAATGCAAATCATGTCTAGCTTTACAGAAGTAACCACACTATTCACCTATTCTACGTTGCACTAACTGCTTCTTAAAGAAATCCAAGATCTCCACTCACTTCATTCCCTACTCAGTTCTAACTCCTGACTACTAATGATACTTTCTGTGAAGCATGTGTCACAGGCATAACATAATGACTTATTTGTATATCATATAATCTTGACAAACTTCCCATGCCTGTAATTAAATCAGCACAGTCATGCCGGATATAATTTCTAGCCAGACCTAGGAGCACAAGCAGAGTTGATGGAGAAATTATTTATGGAAAGGGGCTATGATAAGAAGATGGTCAAAGAAATAAAAGAACAAATAATTGGAGGAACAGATACTCTTGATATGCCTCCACTAGATAGAGGCTGTTGGAGATATAATAATAAAAGGTCCTATTCTAGACCTCAAGAAAGGATACAATTTCTTACTACATATACTAATGATAACAAAAGAATTGTACAAATCATAGGACAACACTGGCCGGTACTAACGGTAGATGAGAGAACAGCAAGACTGGTAGGGGAAACCCCAAGGTTTATATATAGGAATAATAAAAACCTTAAAAGGCTTCTATGTAAAACATATAAGAAAGAAATGATTATGATCCCAGGGTCTAACTTGAACAAAGGAACCTTTGCATGTAATCAATGCAATATGTGTCAGTTTATTACAGGGGTTCAGAAATTTATACATCCCACTTTGAAGTATGAGTTTAGACCCAGTTTTTATGCCTCATGTAATACCTGTAATGTTATCTATTTAGCAACATGTGAAGATTGCACGGCATTCTACATAGGGCTTACTAAAAGAGAATTTAAAAAGAGAATATACAACCATGTATATGATATAAAGAAAAACAATGAAACTAATGCTCTGGCAAAGCATGTAAAGCAATATGAAACACATACCTTTAAGTTCAGGGTATTACAAATTATTGAAAAAGATAGAAATGGGGGAGACACAGTTAATACACTTGAACAAAGAGAATTACATTGGATATTAAAGATGAAAGCACATTATCCACCTGGTTTGAACCAATATGTCCCCATGAAGCCCATGTTAAGATAAGATCAGGTAGAAAAAATTTAATATGGCTAATATGTGCATACCACCCATTTCTAGGTTATATGAGATGATTTGAACCATATAGACATATCATATATATATTGATTGATGCATCATTTTTGGTTTTTCAGTCATTGTTGATTAATTGATTTATATTTACATTTACACTGCAGCATCATAGGATTTTGAATTTTAAATATATTTATTTATATTTATATATGTGTATATACAGTAGTATTATAGGATTTTGGTTTTAAATATTTAATTATTTATATCCATACATATATTTATAGGGCTAGATGCAATCATTTATGTGTATTTGTATTTTAACATCAGCAAATATACATTACGTTTACTTAGATGTGCTATTTGGTACAGTCCGTCTGATTTATAAAACATAAAACACTTATATTTATAAGTGTTATGGGATTGTTTGTAATAATCTGTAGGCACTAGCACTTTAATAAAATAATATATTTGTTCTATTTATGGGGTCATACAGATGTTTCTTTCTTTTGATATAGACATCTGATATATAATACACAAGATATAAATTAAGAAATGTCAAAATGTGGAGGTTACTGGCTTGCTATGTGGTTTTTACTATGAAGGAAAATTTAATAATGCTAATTGATATGTTAATTTTGTTATATTGTTATATTATTCTCATTATTTTATTTCATTTTATTTTACTTTGTTATATTATATTAAATATGATACTGCGCTTGGGCTAACATTTATATAAATGAACTTGATTCCACAAAAGCATGGATGTGATGTTGATGAATTGTTGGATATTGTTATATTGAATCAGAATGTATCTAATATAGCCCTAAGTATCAGCTATACCTTTTAGAAAGAGATAGGAGTGTCATTAACTAGCAAAGTAATTGTGTTAATTGAAAGATGAATAACACTATATAAACTGAGCTGCTTTAATGTATAGTGAAATCTGATGAAGCGTATGGTGCATACGTGAAAGCGCTCATTTCGTCCTTTTTTCGTTTGTGGAATAAAGAAGAAATTTTAATTCTAAACTGGTGACTACTTATTGAATGGTGTGATTGCATTCCCTACTCAGTTCTAACTCCTGACTACTAATGATACTTTCTGTGAAGCATGTGTCACAGGCATAACATAATGACTTATTTGTATATCATATAATCTTGACAAACTTCCCATGCCTGTAATTAAATCAGCACAGTCATGCCGGATATAATTTCTAATGCTCTGTACAATGTTCAGGAGGTCTCTGTGACTATGAATCTTTACAAACACATTTTCTCTTTGCCTATAAATTGTGAATTCCATTTTACAGTTCTGCATTTCCCAGAAGCCACACAACACAGTATATTATGTTAGCTTTGAGTGCTATGACTGGAAACAAGATACATCCACTCACAACCCGTTTTTCCCATTTCTGCACATGAGGTTGGGATGTCACTTCACCAGTGACAGTCATATAGGGCCAAGGTTTACACCACCGGTAGCTAGCCCTGCCACAGTTCATCCACACCACACACTCTTTCGCACGCGCGCACACACACACACCTATGGCCAATATAAAATGTCCAATTCATCCGCTGCATGTCTTTGAAATGTGGGAGGAAACGCACGCGAGCACAGGGAGGACATGCAGACTCTGCAAAGAGGGCACCTCAGTAGAGAATCATACCAGGACACCTCTTGCTGTGAGACGACAATGCTATCCGCTGCACCACTGTGACACAAGATGTACATTTTATTTTTACATTCATATCAGTAGCTTTTGTTGAAATGTCTTCAGATAGTGATCACATCTTTCTTGAAACTATATACTTTTAACAAATGATCACTGGTTAAATGCCTACATTAATTTTATACATATCGTGAATAACAGTAACATTACTTGCATATACAACTGTAAATAACATACACATGTATTATTGCTACTTTGCTAGTGTACTATGTACAACCAATGTATTCTTTAGTCTACGTATAATTTTCAGTTCATTTCTTGCACAATGATGCCTGGGTCATAGCTGAAAAGGGTGTGTCAACCAGTCTACTTACTCTGTGAAACTGAAATCAATAACTATATAAAATAAAAATAAACAAAAAAATACACCGGAATGATTCAGAACAGTGAGACAACTTCATATTTATTAAGTGCTTTTGTCCACATAAATAGACTTTTAAGAAATAAAATAAATATTATCCTGAACATGTTAGCAATGCGCACACAACTTCTTTTCTGTAAATTTTAGCCCCAGTGCTTCAAAATTATCTTTGGCTATAGTATTACACTCTATTAGTATTACACCCATTACATATGTCTAGTTTTACATGCAGAATTTATTTTATTAATTTTCACTATTTCTTGCAGATTGGCTTGCATTCCCATGTCAGTGTTTCTAATGTATATTCAAACTTCAGTTAATCAGCTCTTTTTAAACAGTACATAAAACATCTTATTGTCATGCTTTGACTTCAATGACATGCTAAATACTTTACATACAAATATTTTAGGCGCAGTCAGTAAATCCCTTCTGTCCTGCCAATATACCAAAACAGTCACCCCCAAAATAATTTTCCAAGCTTTTAAAATATCCAAACTAGTGCTTACTTGAATATAATGTGATAGTCTATTCCAGGCATCAGAAATTCTCTCAATGACCAATTAGAACATCTCTCATTCCTATATAATCTCTTAATGGGTTGCCTGATGATTTTCTATTACAGCTTCATAAAATCCTAAACTTTCCCAGAAGTAGTTTCTCTAAATGCTCTATATACTTGAATAAAGTCTCCTCTTAAATATCTATCTGAAACACTCTACAAGTTCAGACATTTTAATCTATCATTATGACTTAAACTTTCACATTCAGAAATCTCCTTGGTATATTTCTGCTGTACTCATTCTGATTTACTCATGTTAGTTGTTTCCATATTATTACTCCGTGCTCTGGTTTAGGTTTAATGTAACTTAAAATGATTTCATTATTGCTTATTTGCTATACTTTATATATCTTGCTATGCAGTCTATAGTTTTATAACTATCATTAACTAACCAATTTATTGATATGATCAGGAAAAAAAACTGTGCCTGATCTACCCATATACTCGGGTCCTTAAATGAATCTGCAGTTTCCGTCACTATATGCCATGTAAAATGCCCACGTTTCAGTCTATAACTCCCAAATCTCATAGGCTTCATTTTTGAAGTATTTCTCTGTATATTATTTGCCTGTGCCCAACTGGTCAATTTAGTCAAGTTCTTTCGCAGACTTGCCCTATGTGTAACAGTTATAATCAGTTTTCTCATTTTCATATACATACAAACTCTGGACCACCTCACATGAAAAAGACGTATTTCAAATGAAATGTGATAGATTATTTCAAGCACAAAAAGGGAAACTGGCTAGGCTTAAAATGGCTTACAAGGGCAGCTAGCCTAGTACTTTCTTATGAACCTATAATCAGAAAGATTCACCCTAAACAAGTATGAGCTGAGATCAGAGCCTTGTGGAACACCATGACTGGAACTCAGACATTTCACCCATCCAACTGCTATATGATTATTTGCCATGTCTTATTTGCAAGCAATGCATATACCCATCTTATCACAATGTATTACTACCAGGTTATTCTAATTTGTTGATCTTTGTGTATGACCATATCAAAGACTAAAGATGGGTGTATGTAAATTATAACACAACACACAATAACAACTAGAAATGAAAAAAATGGGCACAGGAGAATATCTTTTATTTTATAGAACATGATGCAGATAATTATAGACCTATTTGCTATAGTTCTATTTCTGGTGATGAGGTAACACTAAATATCTATCATCTATTATTAGGTATTATTTCTTCTCACGACTCCCACCCTGAAAGGCTCGCACAATTAGGAGGACTGCATCCAATTGGGCACTTAAAAAAAAAAAAAAAAAAAAGCGGATGGCCACACTGGTTTACCCTCAATAACAAACTTAACTAAGGTTACTATTTTTTTTCTAAAGTCTTTCTGCTTAAACTGCTTAATTCAGCCGTACTAGGTCAACAGCACCGAACTTCCCAGCCCTTAAACAAGGCTCCTAATGCTACAAAGTTCCACCAAACTGTACTGTTAAAGATGCTGTCTGTGTTTAACAACAGAACATAGATTAGAATTTAAAGCAAGTAAAAAAGCAAGAAAAAAGCCTCTTTAATCACAGGTTCTGAGGATTCCTCTGGTGTGGTTAAGCCCTGCTCCACTTGCCCTCCGGGCTCGCTTCACCCCTCTCCCTGCCCCCTATTTCCACCCACCCCCAGTACCTCTGAATGTATAAACCTTCAGCCACACACCCTCCCCCTCCTTTGCCAACCATTAACAGGAATTCATTTATAACCCACCCCTCCCACTATCTCCCCACCTACTATTACACCTAGGTTGCCTACCTACCAGGAGTATATTCCCCCCATTATGTCACCAATACTTACTAAGTATTCTAAAATACCACCCCTACTTTACACCCTACCTTTACTCTTACCCTTTATTTTCTCACCATCTGTAAAAACTCATCCCATATTGGATTCAACCATCCCAAACGCCTTGCTACATTCTGTCCACTCATTCATGTCTATTGACGCCAACTCCTTTACCCTGCTAACACCTACTCTGTTATACCCAGATATGTTAACACCAAAAGTAAATACTACCAAAAACTGATACATTTCTAAAGCTCATAGCTAGTTTTCCCCACACCCTTACTATTGATGGGGATATCCACCCCAACTCTGGGCCACCATCCCCAGACAACACTAACTCTAATCATAACAGCCTAAACATAAGACAAAGCCTAAATAGACCATCCAACTCACTACTGACCTGCTACTTAAACATTAAAAGCAACAACAATAAGGTCCACAACCTTCATGCCCTCCTGACAACCTACTCCCTCAACATACTTTATCTCACCAAAACATGGTTAAAACCAACTACACCAGATAATGAAATTCTACCTCCAGGGTATAATATACTCAGGCTAGATCGTACTACCAGGAAAGGGGGAGGGGTTGCTGTTCCCTATAAAACCACCCTAAATGTTTCTCCAGTCAACCTTCAACCACCTATATTTAACAAAGCAGAAATTATGATTTTCAAACTACAAATAAATAAAAACAAATGTATAAACATAGTATGTGAGTATATTCTCCCAGGTAATAACTCAGGAACCCTAGAAGACATCCTCTACTAGCTATCCAATGCCTACCCCGAAGAGACCATTGTTCTAGGGGGCCTCAATATAGATTGGAACACCTGCACTGCAGAGACTCCAACCACCCACGTAAACCTACATGGTTTTACACAAAGTATAACCTCCAGTACTAGGATCAGCAAGCCTAACAATAAAGAAAGTATCCTAGACTGAATACTAATTAATTGCCCCCACCACATGTACAAATCAGGTACTCTCCTGGAAGATCTAAGTGATCATTTCTTAATGTATACTATTAGGCATAAAGTTGAATTTCCACATCTACCCACCTATAAAACAATAAGAAATAACAAAAACTTCAAAATTAATAAATTCTTAGAAGAACTTAAATTATGCAATTAGTCAATTCTAAAACAACTACCACTAGATGAGGCAATAACAATAACACCACATTCCTGGCCATCCTTCACAACCATGCACCTGCATGCTCTATTAGAATTAAAACAAAAGTTGCCCCCTGGCTCACTAAAGAAACCAAACTAAAGATCATCCAAAGAAATAATGCCTGGCACACCTAGCTCTCCTCTAAAGACCCACAAGATCAACTAACATTTCGACAATATAGGAATAATACAAAAAAATCCATATTACTAGACAAAAAAAACTATTTCTGCCATCTACAGCAGAAACACCACAACAAGCCACAGAAGTTCTGGGCAGGTATTAAACTCCTCCACCCAGGGCAATCCACAACTCCAACCCCCTCAGCCCCAACCCAAAAATTGCCAGAGTCCATTGCCAACACCTTCAACAGTTTCTTTACAGAAACCATCCAGGCCCTTGCTAGCAAACTTCAACCCACTTGTCCCCTAAGCCTAGTGACATTCTCTCCTTTAGCTTCCAAAAAGTTCCAACTTCACTCATTAAGAGCCCTAATTAAAAAACTCAAACCAACCACCCTTTCAGCTGACCTCCTCCCTGCAGACTACCTGCAAAAAGCTGCTGATGTTATAGCATACCCTGTCTCTATTTTGATAAACAGAACCATAACTGAAGCCTCTATCCCCCCTATCTGGAAAATATCCCACATCATACCACTCCACAAAGGAGGCAGCTCCAATGAGCTGTCAAACTATAGACCAATAACTATCCTTTCCCCTCTGGCTAAAATTATGGAAAAGTGTATTCATAAACTACTCTTACACAACATTATTCAACATAATCTTCTGGCCAACTCGCAGCATGCATTTAGACCACAGCACAGTACCACCTCAGTCCTCCTCTCCTTTTCTACTGTCATAAACTCCAACCGTAACAACAACAAACTATCTTCTGCCCTGTTTCTTGATCTTTCCAAGGCCTTCGACATGGTTAACGACCAGCTACTCTTACTTACCCTAAATAAAATATCCCTAAACAGCCATGCCATATAATGGTTTCAATTTTATCTTAGTGGAAGACAGCAGGCTGTCCTTTGGCAGGACAAACTCTCCACCCTTCTCCCCGTTACCCTTGGTGTCCCTCAAGGCTCCATATCAGGTCCCCTTCTTTTCTCCCTCTTTATCAATGACCTCCACACTGTAATGCAACCTGTATACAATATGCTGATGACTCCACCCTGATTTGCTCGGCCCCCTACCCCTACAGATCTCCTTAGTTTAACCGAGAAAACCTTTAATACAGTGGAAAACTAGATATCTAATCAACAGCTGATATTAAACCCTAATAAAACAAAGCTATTGCTCTTCTCCCCTACTCGCAAATCCACCAAACTCCTGGGTGTTATAATACACAACAACCACAAATATGATATGCACGTAAACCAAACTATTAAAACCGTTAATAAAAAACTTGGCTCCCTATACAAAAACAAAATATTTCTCATCCCTCTAGCTAGGACTGCCATTGCCTGCACCCATCTGCTTTCAATTCTACTCTATGCCTCGCCAATACTCACCAACTTGAACAAAACTGATATCAGCAAACTCTCTAGCTGTTACAATCAAATTGCCAGGTTTGCCACAGGAACTCCTTACAGGACACACCATTGTTAAAACCTAAACCTCTCAGGATGGCTAGAACTCCCCAGGCTAATTCAATATAATCAACTTACTGTAGCATTCAAGGTTATTAACCATCCAGAAAAAACGCCCTCCCATAAAAACATTATCCATCCATACAAAAACGCTAGGCCAGTTTGTTCCACAACAAAACTTTTGGTTCAATCTGTTAAAGCTAACAAACTATCTGGAAAATCTTTGTTTGCAAATTCAGTAGGCAAAACCTGGAATTCGCTCCCATCTGACCTTACTCTGAACCCCTCCCTTAATCAGTTCAAAAAAATCTAACCCAGTATTTTAAAACTCACTGGTTAGGTCCTTGCTCTAACCCTGACTAAAGCCTCATTTACTTCCATAGCCCTGCAATTTTTTACTAACACGACTAACCTCTCACACTAAAAGGTTTGAAAAGAGAAACTGTAACATCTTTGCAGATACTCTGTGTATAAGCTGCACCTATATGTTTGATAAGAGAAACTGTAACATATTTCTATATATTTTTGAATATAAACTGTATTCTTCATAGGCTTGAAATGTGAGACTGTAACCTGTATGTTAATACAATATGTTTGTGCATATACTGTAACTTGCTTGTCTTTATCTGTTTGTAAGTTCGGAGCTTTGCTCCCCGGGCCTCCGCTGAAAATGGATAAGTATCCAGTTGGACTATCCCGGTCAACAAATGTAAAATAAATAATAAATAAAAAAATAAATATTTTCAATATATGCATGCTGATAAGTGGTTTCAAGTCCCATCATTCTAATTTTGACAACAGTTTATCCAAAATAACAGTCTCCATTATTTTTCCACAAACATGAAAGTAGACTTGCAGGTCTATATGACCCCATGTTTGTTCTATTTTCCCTTCCCTTAAAGATGGATTTAACAAGTATATGTCTCTAGTCTTAAGAAATCTCTTCATACTCAAATGACACAGTGAATAACAAATGGTACTGAAGTTCACCATGAAGTGTTCTCAGGTTATTATTACTAATTTTGTCTTCGACCCTCACTTTCCATGGCACCACTATGGGTAGTTCTTCTTTGACATAATCTAATTTAATTTCAATATATAAAGTTTCCTGGATGCTACTAGCATAAATTATCTCCCCTTTGGTGCAGCTAAGTTGTTTTGCTTAAGATATTGTAAACATATCTACAAATTGTTGAGTATGAGAATAAATTTTGGAATCTATACACAGTTTATTGATTTGCATATCTTTATTCCTACCACATCTAATATAGCTATAAAATGGTTTCCTATTATGCCCAATATTTTTATATACATTTTTTCAAGTCTTTCCGGATCTTATCTCACACTGTGGTTCAATCATATTTCTATTTCTTACAATTTATCTCTCATCTTAAGTATCTCATTCTTTAAGCCTATACCATGATGTGAAACATTTTGTTAATTTTTGGGCATTCAATTTCCCTTTCAAAACCTGTGACATTTATTTTGCTGTATTTCCACTGAACGCACAACTCTAGTTAGTTTTACACTACTTTGCTTCTATATAGTCTATTATTAATCTTCTGTGCACTGATACACATTTCAGTTTGGCAGAATTATCTAGCAGTATGTTAACCTTCATACCACTATGATCACTGCACTTCAAGGGTAGGTGGTTAAACTTGACATTAAGTAATCAACAGCCTAGGAACACACACAACATCCAGTATGTTCTGTTTTCTGGTAGGTTTGTTTACAACCTGTGAGAACTGTTGTTCCTGTACATATGTTGTTAATTTCCTTGCTGATGTTCTACAATAAATATTATTTCAGTCTGCCTCTGGTAAATTCAAGTCCCTGACTATTATAATTTGTCCTTCCTGTGTTTCATACAAGACATTTCTGAATTGCTTTAGGTCACCAACACTTGACTTCGGAGTTTGTAAACTCCAACAATTGTAATCTGTTCAAGGGTTATCTTTACTGTTTTGCTTACACACTTCAGTAATGATATTATCATCAAAGATGTATTAATTGCAGGTCTCACAACAATCTTTAATTACTATTATAATATCGCCACCACCTGATTTTTTTGTAAGAATGTTTGTTACAGGAAAAAATAGTTATACCCTGACAAAACTGGTTTCCGATCACTCTTTAACCATGCTTTAGAAACACTAATGACATCAATATCATGTGAATCAAGCAGTATTTCTGGTTACATAAACATGCTACATTAACTCTCAACATCTCCTACAATCACATAAATATAACCTCAGTGCCAAGCTACCTACTAGCAAGATACCATAGACTGACCCACATCAAGTATAATAATTTAAAAAACAGGAAAACTCTAAACCTAAATCGCCATTTTTACAATCCTAGGTATAGACCCAAAAGCAACTCCTTACAAGATGGCGACATCCACCCAAATCCAGGACCAGCCAGTACATCAACATCTAACCATCTTAACCCTACTCCCTTTATCTCATCTACCCCTACTACACTCAGTAACTCACTATACATTGCACAACTCAGTATATGCAGCGTTAAAAAAATTGCACACCTCCATGCTCTATTGGATGTGCATTCTTTTGACATACTTTGCCTAACAGAGACATGGCTAAAACCCTATACTCTAGATACCGAAATCACTCTACCTGGATACAACATTATAAGGGCTGACCGCAAAAATAGGAAAGGTGGGGGAGTAGCTATCCTTTTCAAAAATAGCCTACAAGTTACCTCCTTAGACTATACACCACCCCCCAGAAAGCAACGTGGAAATCCTTGCTTCCAAACTTCAACTAAATTCTAGTAAATCCATATGCATCATCTGTATCTACTTACCTCCTGGTAATAATATCAGTATACTCGAGGATATCCTTAGATCCCTGTCACCATACTTCAAACAAGAAACTATTATCCTAGGAGATTTCAATATCGACTGGAAGTGTATCAATGCTGAACATCCCACTTCCCATATTAACCTGCATGGCTTTTCACAAATCATTTCCTCCCCAACCAGAATTAATAAACTAATCAGAAGGAAACTATCTTAGATTGGATTCTCATAAATAAACACCACCATACTTATACAATAGGAATTTTCCCAGACAGTATCAGTAACCATTCGTTAACATACCTAATCAAACAAAAGACCAATATTCCCCTTACAGCCACATTTAGGACAATAAGGACTTCAACCCTGAACTATTCCAAAATGAACTTAGGGCATGCAATTGGTCCTCCTTAAAAAGCCTCTCAATAGAAGAGGCTGTTAAATACTTTACACAAAATTCTTAGCCATCCTAGACCAGCATGCTCCAAAACGTACTATAAAAATTAGGGCTATGTCAGCCCCCTGGCTCTCTAAAGACACCAGACAAAAAATGCTACTCAGAAACAAAGCTTGGACCAGGTGGAAAACTACCAAAGATACTTTAGATCACCTAACTTTTAGACAAATGAGAAATGAAACAAAAAAAGCTATTCTCTCAGATAAAAAAAAGTTTTACAACGAAATGCAACAAAAACACCAGAGTAACCCACAAAGGTTTTAGACAAGCATCAATAGAGTGCTTCACCCAGGCCAAACTGGGACACCAACCCCACAAGGTAGTCAACGGGAAAACCCAAAGCAAGCTGCTAATGACTTTAATACCTTCTTTATAGAAGCTATACAATTTCTTGCAAACCAACTTTCCCCTGACAGCTCAACCCTTCCTACCTCCTTTACTAGCTCTCTCCCCACATTTCAAATACAACCTATCCCAATACACTTCATCTGTAAACTCATCCACAAACTAAAACCCTGCACTCCATCAGCCGACCAGCTACCTGCAGAATACCTGCAGAAAGCAGCTAGAGCTGTTGCTTATCCAATAGCCATCTTCATAAACATAACCATAAATGAGGGAACAATTCCAGCAATCTGGAAAATCTCTCACATTATCCCCATACACAAAGGAGGGAACTCTAATGAACATTCTAACTATCGACCTATAGCTCTACTATCCCCCTTGGCAAAAATAATGGAAAAATGCATTCAGAAACAACTACTCAACCATCTAATTCAAAATAACTTTCTTGCTGAATGCCAACATGGCTTTACGCCATTCCATAGTACCACAACCGCCCTCTTGCCCTTCTCTAACTCCATTAACAAAAGCAGAAATAATAATATTCTTACATCTGCTCTCTTTATTAACCTGTCAAAAGCTTTTGACATGGTTAGCCACACACTGCTAATAAATATTCTCATATCTCTTTCTCTTGATTCACAGGTCATAAAATGGTTAAATTCCTACCTCAGCAATAGACAGCAAGCAGTTCTCTGGGAGAATCACCTATCCTTCCACCTGCCTGTTACTCTAGGTGTCCCTCAGGGCTCCATTCTAGGCCCTCTCCTTTTCTCAATCTTCATCAATGATTTATACTTAGCTATTCCACATGCTACTTGTATACAATATGCAGACGACTCAACAATAATTTGCTCAGCCAGTTCCTCATCTGAACTGCAATCAAAAACTCAATCAGTATTTAGTATAGTTGAAACATGGTTTCTTCAACGTTGCCTCCTATTGAGTCCTAAAAAACAAAGCTCCTACTATTTACTCCTACCTGTAAGTCCACCCAAATTAATTTCTCAATTACATCTAGAAATGGAACACTCATATCTCCTGATAAAACAACCAAACTCCTAGGAGTAACTATTGACGACCACCTCTCCTTTGATACTCATATAAACAATACAGTAAAAACTGTCAACAAAAAAATGGGCTCCCTCTACAGGTTAAAACCATTCCTTACTCCATTAGCCAGATGTACTATCGCCCACTCCCACCTAATCTGTACACTTCTTTATGCCTCTCCTATCTATACTAACCTGTCTAAACATAATCTCCTGAAACTAGCTAAATCCTACAATAACATTGCCAGATTTGCCACTGGACAACCCATCAGAACCCATCACTGTCAGAATCTATTACAGATAGGTTGGCTGGGCCTTCAGAATCAGCTAATTTTTAACCAACTTACAATTGCCCATAAGACCCTTTACCAGCCTCATAAGACTACAATACTATCTTCCCTGATCAGTCCCTACAAAAACCTGAGCACCTTACACTCTTCTAATAAACTACTAGTTTGTACAACCAAATCCAACAACATGGCAGGGGACTAGTTGGGAAAAACTGGAATCTACTTCCTAGCGATCTTACATCACTTTCCTCCCTATCAATTTTCAGATAGAAACAAAATATATCTCAGAAAACACTGGCTATGTCCTAGTTATAACCCCGACTAACCTATACTTGTTTGTTACACTTTTTCATTCTTTCTACTTTCTCTTCTTAGACCATGTTATTTACTTCTGCTGAAATGATCAAGCTGAAGTAATCAGCTATAAATTACTTTGGAAGAGCATTAACCAGATGATATTTCCTACTCTAGATTGGAATAGGAAATTAACTCTTTTGTCATATGGTTTTAATTTGTACTTTGTCATATTGAAAAGAACTGTAACAATGTGCTAAAAGTTATCCTTTGTAACTGTCAAATTAATTTTTTAATAATTTATTTTTATTTTGGAGCTTATCAACCCGGGCCTCTACAGAAAATGGACATATATCCAGTTGGACTAGCCTGGTCAACAAATGTAAAATAAAATAAAATAAAAAATAAATGCTCTTTACATTAAGAACCAACAAGGATAAATCACAGTTTGCTATCTGTAAACTTTTTGACCTGGCAAAAATCCATTTTTTTGCTAGTCAAACACTAATATATTTGTTGCAAAAGCCCTTTTCTCTTGTCTTGACAAATGGACACTGTCCTGTCTAAATACATTGGCCTAAATTAGACTTAAGATGTTCTCTGCATTCCCACTTTTTTAATGAGCAATTTTTATATAGATATTTACCCCAAAAGTATTTTCAGTCATTCTGATTTGCCTCTTCTTTCCATATGTGGAATGTGAAAAATGTACCCTGGCACCAGAAGAAGCTATGTTATCTAAGAGGATAATAAATTCCCTACTAACTGTTAGTGAGTCCTTAAACATGAAATTATTTAATCCTACATGAATGGGCGATCTGTGCCTGACGTATAAAGCCATGTCCAACCCGGAATTAATGGACATGCTGCACCTCAGAAAATCCAAATCCCATCGAGCTACGCGCTCGAGAGACTTGAACCTCAGCACTGAAATAAATAGGACATGCTGGAGGGACAGATTCATAACCCGGAGGCTCCCTTCACTCTGGAATAAAATCCCAGTCCAGGTTAGGCAGAGTCCCTCATTGACTCTCTTCAAGAGGAATCTTGATGAGTGGATGGCAGATCGTAGGTTTACCCCGGGTATCACTTCTGTGTCACTGTTAGACAGAGGCACAGTATACTAACCTCGAAAAAGGGCATAGCAAAATAAATTTAAAATGGGTGGCGAAAGCCAAACACATTCTGGCTAGGCTTATAAATGCCCTAGGGCAGATAGCCTAGTATGAACCTATGAACCTATGAATAAAACAGCTCCATACTTTCTTAAATGTAGGTTATCTTAAAGCCTTACTCACATCCTGTATTTTTGTTGCTGGCAGGTTTAACGCTGTTCAGTGTTTATTGTTTATTATCCTATCTGCAGATATGAGCTTGAGTTTCTTTAACAACTACATTTCCAATTAGTAATATACGTTTTCTGATCTGATCTAAAGAATCTCCCACTTCTAATTCAATAATGTTTTCTCTTTCAACAGTAAAAAGAATAATCTTCATCACTATTAGCTCCACCACGAAATCATGCTATCTTAGTGCACTTGTGCAATAAGATGCCTTTTTTAAACCTGTGATCCCACCTCAAACTCTCTCTCTCATTGGTAGATATTGGTCCAGATTTGTTGTGTCATGAGAAACATGAATGATGCATGCCCCTAGAAGCCCATAACAAACAGACATTCTCTTAGCAGTAACTGCTGAAGACGTGCTTCAGCTGCATTTTGTTCTTGGGCCAGTAACATTTATACAGAGTCTAGTAAGTCCCTTTGCTGTCAGGAAGGTGCCAATGACCTTCATGAAGAATGAAGCAGCCCCTAAATACATTCCTCAATATTTCCTAAATGAAAACAATCTCCACCTAAATATATGGGGCAGGTAATCCTTAACTAGAACCAAAGTTAAATTAGATTTGTTAACCATGAAACATGCCTTTATGCAGCTTGAAGCATTCACAGAGTACAGAACTGGTCTGTGCTAATTTTGTTAATAACACATTTAGTGACTTCACTTATGCTACAACATGGGAATAATGATGAATATAATTCAAATTGTTTTACGGAAATGCAAATTAAATGCCTTGTGCTTTTGGAAACAACGCAGAACATCAGTGTAACTTACCATGGAAAACAAAGCCTAGGCCACTTCCTGTGTGGTCAAAATGCTGTGACTATATCTTTCCCTGATTTGACATTTACTAAAGTATGTTTGGTGTAGCCAACAAGTCCTGGGAGTAATTTTAGTGAAACTTAAATCAGAATAAAGATGTAAACCTTAGCTTCTTGTTTTTTAAGGAATATAGAGCATTGTTCTTTATTCAAGTGTACATTACTGGGTCAGATATTACTGTGATACCTACCCCGTTAGTGGGAGTGGTATTACTACTTAAACAGTTCTTGGGGCAGGAAGTTTTCTGTATTAACTTGATGCCAGTCTAAACAGAAAGTTCTGCCACTTATACTTTGTGGGGCCATAATATACATTGCCTAAATAGCCTAGTTTATAATATCGAGGATACCTCTGGGTTTCTGATCATAACCAACTTACTATGTGATCAAAGCGTGGATGTCAAGAAGTCTACCTTGAAAGTAGATTACAAGGGAAAAAAATGGGAAACGTTTTACTGCTTTGCAAACCATAAAACACTTAGCAATGCCACAGAGACAGAAGGTAGAAATTAAGTATCCCTCCGGTGAACAAATAGTTTTAAAATCGGAAAGACATTTCACTCAGCCATACTTTTTTTCTGTGCCTTTCAGAGAAGTGTCTAACAGCTTTTAAAACTCTCATCTTCTCACCTCTGTTCTGTGGTGGCCAACACTGGTCATGTTGGGCTCTAAAACAAGACTAGAACTTAACAGTGGTGAGAGGTGCTTAATAAAACTTGTTAAGCACCTTTCTGTTATAAGAGCTGTAGCTTCTGAGGACCACTAAAAGATAGCTTAGACTATCATACCAGATAAGCTTCCCAATTTGATGATAAAGATTTATTTGACTCGTATAATTTCTTGCAGAAGTAGAACATGGTATGGCTGATCTCACTAATTTCTCCAACATCATTTAACTAATATTTAGCAGGTACTTATTTGTCATGTTAACAGTTGTTAAACTATGTAATAATATTAAAAATACAAATGCACCAACTACAAAGATGAACGAACTCCGCACTACTATAAATGAAAAAATAAAAACAAACAGTGCTGAGTCCGAAACACGGCCAGTTTACAATACAATTCCTTTATTATAAATGGATGGTAAGCGCTTTCGCGAGAATTATACTCGCTTCGTCAGACCAAATTAAAAATACATTAAAAACAACATGGCTTTTAAAATCAAATCATCCAGTCAACAAGCCCTTCCAATATTACACCCCCTTCTTCTTAAAGAAGACTAAAAACAATTTCACTTCCCTTCAATCCATAAAATATAAAATGCATTTGTGCACACAAATCACATACGGAAAGCAACATTAACTAAATAGACGGATACATATTAAACAAAACAAACATATATTTAAAAATCACTTATATGGCTACTGTATAAAAAAGGAATGAAAAATATACATATGAAAAAAACAAGTTTGAAACATATAAAATATATACATATGAACTTCCTAAACTGTGTAAAGTATTTATGTACCCAACAATTGTAAATACATATAAATGTAAATATATAAATATTGATTACTCAGAATTACTTAAAAAGAGGTCTAGCTTTTAAAATAGGTTTCAATGGCACTTGCCCATTTAGACCCGTCTCGCTATTTGCTTTTAGCCGAACAATCCACTTCACTTCGTTATCTTCAGTATGGTTACGAAGATCTCCTTTTCGTTCACTAGTTTTTATTTGTTCAATCACCATAAATGTATGTTCAGTGGTGTTTCGGCCAACATGTTTGGCGAGGGCTTTATTATTATTTTGAATATTAATATTATATGTGTTCCCCTTGGGTTCCTATTACGTTATTGAAAGATCGAAACGGCCACATTTCGAAGTTCGCATTGTGGGATCGCAGTACAGTGAAGATTGGGATATTTGCCCTTTCCTCACTGTAATGCAATCTCGGAGTTGGAATATATATTTAGCAGGGTGTGTGGGCGCAGTCCCCCACAATAAAAGTTTCAAAATGCGGCTGTTTCTATGCTTCAGCCATTCGATTATGTTATCTTTCAATAACGTAATATGAACCCATTTCCCTTATATGATCTAAGTCTTCTGTTGGTTTTTCCGACATAAAAAAACATGGCATATTGTTTTTGTGTAACTGGATGAATAAAAAACACCACTGCTGTTGACATATCAACAATAATTGCAGGCTGAACAAGGCTGTGTACAACTATTTTCTGTAGCCCATGATCTTTCAAACTGTTATCCCTATATTCGCATAATAATCTCTTTATAGACTTTTTGTTTTGATATCTAAAGCTTGGGTGATCCCTACTACATTTTTAACTTTTATGTCAGTGGTTAGAATATTCCAATGCTTACTAATTATTTCTCTAATATGTTTATTATCATTACTATAAAATAGGAATATTTCACATTCTCTCTTACTGGCGCCTGTGGTCCTTTAACATATTGTAGCCCAATCCCCTTAGAAAAATAAGGGTGAATAGAAGTGGCTCTTTCTTGATATACATGATCAAAAACAGGGGTAATATAAGAATCACTATATCCTCTCCTTACAAAATTAATATTTAAATGTCTTAGCTCATCTTCAAACCCAGTATCAGATGCATTTTGTCTGGAAGCTCTAACAGCTTGTCCCTTAACTACATTGAAAAAAAATGTTACTTTTTTGTGTCTTTAGCATGCAGTTTTAGAAATAAATTCAGCAACATATATATTGCCAAATTCATGATATACACTGTGAATTCTAAGTTAAAATGTTTGCCTTGATTTCTGATGTGATAAAAGTCACTGAAGGCATCTTTCATTGAATCTGAGGAGGTATGGGAAAATCTCATCCTTCTATCTGTGTCAGTGGCACAACAGCTAGTATATTCACCTTTGGTGTAATAGGCTGTGGGTTCTGTTTCTATACCAGGCAGATGGATTGCTGACACTCCAATGCAACATAATGGGGGTGCTACACTCCTAATTGTGTTGTCCTTCAGATGAGATGTTAAACCAGGGTCCCATCTTCCATTTTCTTGAGTCGGTAGTAGCTTGCATGGATGTAAATTATCCCATGGCACCTATTAAAAAGAGTAGGGATCCTTTATTTAACACAACATAAAAAACATTCTCTGGCATTCATTAAAGAATTCACTAAGTGTACATTATGTGTTCATCATTCCGACTGAGCACACAACACTAACATAAATTACAACTTCTACCTCCTAATGTTGGTTTTCTTACTGAATTTCTTGCAGCCTTAAATGCTGAAGAGGATTCATAAAGGGTACCACAAAGGGCAAACTATGTGTGCCAGTGATGGAACCATTCTCAGTGACTAGAAAGCAGAAAAAATGTGGAAAGGACGTTTTTGAATACAGATCATGTACACTTAGTGCAGACACTAATGAATCCGACCCCTTATTTACATATTTACAAAATGTACATACTTACAGGCATGTATATACACATTATTTTACTATTTATCATTTTTCGTATAATATCCTCAGTTATTCTTTCACAACTGACTCCCACTCCTTCCACAACCATAATCTAATTTTTCACAATATAGCTACCAAAATCCAATTCCCCTAAAACAAAATTAATTCAATCTTTCATTCCAAATAACCATTACTACACAAAATAAATTCCTATTTAGCCCACAAACATATTCTTTCCTCTTCTTATAATATCCCTACATAATCATATTCACATCTATATTCCAGAATTTCACCACTCTTATACATTTCAAAAAACTGTTGTCTATTCCTCCCCACAAAATAAATGGTTCCCTATCATGAGAGCGAAAGTCCGTTTAAGCGAATCCGTAAACGTCGACATGTATTGCGTGAACCGGCATTACAGCGAATGTTCAAAACCACAAATTTGGAAATGTCGAATTACCATGGTTGGCCCGTCTGTGGTATTGCTCCATAAGGTAAGTGTGCAGTAGTTATGGACCTTAGGGTTAGGGTGCGGGTTAAGGTAAGTGCATAGATAGTTAATGTATGTAAGATTTAGTGTAGAGTTAGAAGTAGGGTTTTGTTAAATGTATGTATGTGGATTATTTATTTTGTTTGTGTATATTTTCGTAGGGGAAGTGTGCAGTAGTTACGGACCTTAGGGTTAAGGGAGGGGTTAGGGATAGTGCATAGACAGTTGTGTATGTGGGGTTTAGTGTAGGGTTAGAAGTCGGGTTTTGGTGCTATAATTTAAGGTTAGAAGTAGGGTTTGGTTAGTGTATGTATGTTGTTTATTTATTTTGTTTGGGTAGGTAGTATGTAGCGGGTGGTGGGGTTGGCCGACTATGACAATTCAAGATTTAAAATTTTGTGGTTTAGTGTGTTCGGTATTCTCGTGGTTCATGCAATTCGTGTTGGTGTTTTGGTATTCGCTCAAAAGGAGTTTCGCTCTGGTAATATAGACCCAAATAAACACATTCTTCCAACTTTCTTTTTATATGGCATATTCCCCTTTATTGGTAACTTATTTATTACCAATCTCCATGGGAAATCCTGGCGCACAACTATTTTGGTACATCCCCTTTTCCTTACTTTAATGTCTTTAATCACTTCTGGCAAGTTTTCTCGTGGATTTTCATAATATAGTGTTTCATCACATTATTATACCACACCCTTCTATTATTCACTATATCATCAATTTTTATTTTCCATATAAGCACTTTTCTTGATAATTTTTTTAATTCATTTACATATTCTTTTAACCTTTTTCTTATAATCATAACCTCTGAGAACATTTTCGTATTTCTTTTAAACATTCTCACTATTAATTTCTCATTCTCTTCCTTTACCCACTTCAATACTCTATACAATTTTAAAGAAGCAGAATAAACAACTGGCTTTAGTAACCCCTGATCCCCCTTCATCTTCACTCATACACAACACATTTCTTTTCACTGGGTTTACTCTTGAACCCCATATGAAAGAAAACACCAGTTGTACAATTTTCTTTTCACATTTTAATATGCTCATACAAATATTTGACATATATGCTATTTTTCCCATTAATACAGAATTCAACAAATAAACGTTTTTCTTGATTGCTAATCTATACAACCTCCAAAAAAGACATATTTCTTTAATGTCTTTTAACAAACTGTCCCACTGCATCATAAGTACATCATTTTTACCAATTTTTTTCCCTTACAAAGATGCTTCATTCATTGAAAAATACAAACCCCCAATTTTCACCACACCACCCAAACCTTTACCTTTAGTCAAGGTAATTTCTATTTCCTTTAAACATTTATTTATTTGACATTTGTTTACCTGGAAAGTCCGAGTGGGTGGATGCCCATTTTCAGCAAAGGCCCCGGGGAGAAAAGCTCCAAGGAAAGTAGAAAATTATATAGATTATACTGACTATATGGCATGTTACACAGAAGTGGACATTTCGTATAGACCAAGGGATTCACATTCATGAACAAAACAAACATTTTACAATCATTGGTTAGAGCAAACCTGCACACAAGTTGCGTACATTAGATTATCATGGTACAGGTGGACAATACAATTTTTTTAGGACTTGTAAAATAGGGCTGAGAAAGGAGAGGAGATTACAGAGGAGGCAAAATACATTGTGGGACCAGGTTGTACAAAGTATAGCATAGGGCAAAGGATAGGGAAGAAGCACTAGGAGAAACAAAGGTTAAGAGAAAGTAGGTGAGCATGTGGGAAGAGAACTAATAGGTAAATTGACTCAGAGGTAGTAGAATGGTAGGTTAAGGGTTAGGTCAAAATAGAGCAGTGTAAAGGTGAGGTGTGCTAAATGACGAGAGAAGGAGAAGAAGAGAGAGATTTGGTTACTGTGGGAAATGTGGAATGAGGATATTTGCTTTGTTAAGGGGAGAGAGGAAATTAGGGTAGTAAAGAGTACTGCGAGTTCCATCTGATGTTCAGAATAAACTGTCTTTTGGCTTTTCCCGGTTAGGGGTCGCTATTGAGGAACTCCGGTCCGCTGTTGACTGGCAGTGAATTTTTACGGTGTCGAGTTGCCAGCCCGCTACCCAACCTTCAAAGAAGGCACACCCACACATGCACGCACCTACCTGCATGTCTTTAAATTCACTCGACCATGGAGAGGACATGCAGACTCCACACAGAAGGTGCTCCAGCCGAGAATCGAACGGGAGAACCTCTTGCTGTGAGGCGACAATGCTAACCGCTGCACCACCGCGGCCGCACTCTGATGATCAGAATGGACAGAAGAATATAGGTGTGAGAAGGTAATATACAGGAAGATTGGGATTTAGCCAGGACTACAGCAAGAGCAAAGCCAGGTTTTGATCAGGAGAGTCTTTAGTAGTTTTTTGAAATGTGTGGGGTTAGCTGTAGATAAAATGGGTTGATGGATAGTGTTACAAATTCTGGAGACATGGTTGGAGTAGAGTATCCCCAGCGCTACTGTTTTATTTTGTGAGTTGTAGTAGAGATTTGTTTGAGGAACGCAGGACCCATTGCTAGTGTAGCGTTGAAGTAGATTTTGGAGCATAGGGTACTTATCTGTTTGGTGCATCAGGTAGTGGGCAGTGACAAGCTGGGTATAGCTTAAATAGTGGAGTAATTCTAACCAGTTGAGTTGTCGGAAAGCAGAGCAGTGGTAGGATCTGTGCGGGGAACTTGTTGTAATTTGGCTATGTTATTGCAGCAGAATACATTTGTTTTCTTTAGGTTAGTAAAACTTGGAGAGGCATAAAGTAGAGTAGAGAGTAGATTGGTTCTGGCAAATGTGTGTCTTGTGTTGGTGAGGAAAAGTTTGATTCTAAATAGTGTTCCTAGTTTTACGTACATCTTTTTAATGATCTGAGATAGATGTTTATAGAGTTTCTTGCTACTGTCAATTAGAACATGAGCAGTTTCATCTAAGACACAGTAGCTATTATGGTATTTTTGGAGGAATAGATAAGAAATGAGGATAGATTTTTAAAAGATTTATTGGGTGCAAAGAGCATTAGTTTAGTTTTGTTTGGGTTGAGAATCAGTTGAGAGTTTGACAGCCAGGATTCCACAGCTGAGGAAAACCATTGTGTAATTTCTTGTAGTTGTGGTAGGGTGGGAGCAGTCTGCATACTGAACTATTGAGGCAAGGTGGGTTGCAGTATGAAGTTTATTGGTAAAAATATTGAAGAGCAGGGGACCGAAAGTTTAGCCCTGGGGGACTCCCATTGTGACAAGCAACACAGTGGAGAGCTCTTGGTGCCATTTGACTGCTTGTTTTCAGACAGTTAGGTAGTTATGGAACCAGAAAAAGATGAGTGGCTGAGTTTTGGTGCTGAGAGTTTAGTAAGGAGTTTCTGGTGAAAGACGGTATGGAAGATACTAGTTTACCTTCATTTCTGTGTTGGTTGATTACATCCTTGAAGGGCTTAGAAGGGCTGTTGTGTTACTATGATTGGTGTGGAAACTGTGCTGTGTATCTGTTAGAGGAAATTATTAGATTAGAGATAGTTTATAAGTGGGTCTGAATACATTTTTCTGGTATTTTGGCTTGGGGAGACAGAATTGCTGTTGGTGTATAGGGAGAGTTCAGCAGAGTTCCCCCCTTTATGTAGTGAGATGATGTATGATATCTTCCAACTTATGAGAATGTACTGCTCTGTGACAGAGCGATTACTTAGAATGGAGAGAGGATAAAAGATAGCATCAGCTGCTAGTTTATGGAATTTTGTAGGCAAGTTGTCAGCTGCTAGGGTTGTCGGTTTAAGTTTGTTGAGAAATTTTTTTATGGCATTGACTTGGATGGGTTTGAAGGAGAAGGTATCAGTGGTTTCATTTGCTATGATTGGGATTCTCAGAGGAGCACTGCTGCTATTCTTAGTAAATTATAGTATAGAACTAGTAAAGAATGTGTTGAATTGTCCAGCCATACTGTCTATCTTGCTTGTAGTTGTTGAGGTTGGTGTCAAAGGCTGGCCAGTCTGGAGGAGTTTTTTATAGTGGACCAGAATTTTTGTGGATTGTTTTGGTGTTTTTGTTGGATTTCACTATATTCATTTTTGTCATCTTTGATCTGGCTTTTGGCTTTGTTTCTCAGATGTCAGTAGGATTCCATGTTGACTTGAGTATTGTTGGTATGCCATTGCACCCAGGCATAGTTTAATTGTTTGCTATCTTTTGTTAGCCAAGGAGTATAATTCAATTTTACTGTTCTAGTTCTGTATGGTGCTAGTTTATTTAATATGGTCAGGAAAGTGGAATTAAAGTAATCTACAGCAGTATCTAAGGGAAATGATCTACGTGGGGTCCAGTTACACAGGTGGAGGATGGAGATGAAGGTTTAAGTTTTAAAGTCTTTTCTGTTATGGATTTGTTGACAGGTAATATTTTTGGGGTGTGAAAAATTTCTCTTAAGTAGGGAGGTGACCACTGATGCTGTCAGGGAGGCAGTCTGAGTGATAAGCATGAGAAGGTTTGTTTGTTAAAATCCAATCTAGAATTGATTGCCTTTTGGTGGTTTGTCAATTCTTGTACGCGATAGTATAACTTGTGTGAAACTATGCAGGTTAATGAAGTTATGGTTTTCTTATCTACAGGAAAACCATTATGATGGTTTCCTGAGGGAATGTTAAGGAAGGCCAGTGCAGAATTTCCTCCATTGTAGTGAGGTTAGTCCTGGGAGGGATGTACGTTGCTATAATGCTTGGGTATTTATTGGAATTTATTTTGAGTTTGCTAAATAGTATTTCAGCATTGTTGAATTCTCTAACATTTGGTTTTAGATACTCTAATTTGAGACTGTTTTCATAAATAATGGCCATTCCATCTCCATGTTTATTTATTTTGTCAAGTCTGTGAATACTATAACCTGGGGGTAGAGTCTCATAGTTTACTTACGGTTTTAGCCAGGTTTCTGTTAGTACTGCGATGTCTGGGGAGTAGTGTGAGTCTACTGTGGAATTCATGTAACCTATTAGCTAAGCTCCTGAAATTCATGCTGAGGAGAAAAAGGTTAGATCCCTTAGGTGAAGAGTTTATTACACTGTGGGGCTGAAATGTAGGCAGGATGTGAAGTTCATGTCGCTCAATTTTGGGAACAGGATTTGGGTGAAAGTATTACATCTCAAACTTAGTGGTGACAAAGTATAAGAGTGGGTTGGAGAGTTTCAGTATTAGTTTATTATAATTGAGAAAAATTTGGGAAGTGGGATATTGCTGAATGTATCTATATGTAAAATGTTCTATTTATGTAGCAGTCTAGAGGTTTGACACTATAAGTTTATGGGTTTATATGGTGTGGATCAGGGAATGAAGTAGGTGAGGAGAATTTGGTTGTTAACTGATTGTGATAGGATGTTAGAGGTGAGTGGTTAGGGAAAGGAGTATAAGCGGAATTACGGGAAAGAATAACATTTTTTGAAGCATGGGATGGTGGAGAGTTTTCATTAATTTACAAGGGGAGAGAGCTAATTGATAAGTAGGTGGGTTGAAATATAGTATTTATGAAAGTAGAAAAAGGGGGTGGAGTGAGAAGTCTGGTGGCAGACTGGTTATGGGGAACTAGAAGGTGGAGTTAACTTGTATGTTAACGAATGGTTATTTGGTGGGTTTACTATGTGTGAGAGTTATCTGGCTGGGTTTTTGATTAGGTAATCGAAATTGGTGGGTATGGTGAGTTCAAAAATAAATGCAGTTGTCCTAGTGGAGGGTGGAAATTGGGGGTAGGGTAGTGGAGTGAGCCCGAGCGAAGCGAGGGCAAATGGAGCAGGTTGAACTGCTCCATTTGAACTGAAGCTGCTGTTCGTCACTGGAAAAACATTCAGTAAGGTATATCAGCTCAGTTTAGTGTTATGCTATTGCATTTAATGTTAAAAACTACATACCTGGAGAAGAGCTGAAGGAAAGGAAATTCTGAGACAGTATGCAATGAAAGCATAAGACAAATAACTGAAATGGTGTTCAATATATGTATATAGGTTTAATAATATAGGCATAAATAATGATAGGACTGGAGTTGGCTTGACTATAGACATGAAAGCAAGGAAAGGTAGTAAAACTGTTGGAATTACAGTGGGGTATAGTATAGAGAAATCCCACTAGTACTGTCAACTGCTAAGAAATACAGGACCAATTTATAGTACAACATAAGGAAGCGGCAGCAGAGACAAATCGGAAGGGGGAAGGAGAACAAGTACATCTTGGTGATGTGCAAGACAGTTGATATAGGTAACAGAAGTAGTGCAGTTAGATGGCGAAATGAAAAATATACATCAGAAAATTATAGGCAGTAGCTGAGCCACAAAGGTTCTGCAGTTGGAATAAAGCCTCAAAGCCTATGGGTAAGTTTGGCATGGACCGTGTGAGTGGTTGGTGGAATCAAGCTTAAAACATAGGAATCAGAAAATTATGGGCATTAACTGAGCCACAGAGGTTCCATTGTTTGAATGAAGCCTCAAAGCCTCCAGGCAAGTTTGGCATTGAGCTTGAGGGTGGTTGGCAGAAATGGGCTTAAAACCTAGGAGTTGGAAATTTATGGGCAGTAGCTGTCCCACAATGGTTTTGCTATTTAAATGAAGCCTCAAAGCCTCTAGGCAAGTGTGGTGTGGAGCTTGAGGGTGGCTAGCAGAAATGGGCTTAAAACCTAGAAGTCAGAAAATATGGCTAGTACCAGAAAGGGACATTACAGTGCTGTGGAACATATTGAGACAGTTTCAAACCTTTTTGGGATACAAAATTAATGAAACTAAAACAAAATGAATAGTGGTAAATTACGTACCCACATACGAATTGCTTCAGCAATATCCATATTTATAGGGACACGATAAAAATATTTAGGAATATGGATTAAAAATGATACTAGTGTGGCAGCTAAGGATATGGCAGAAGAGACTGAACAAAAGATAATACAAAAATTGAGAAAATTGAATCTCTATTGTACAGATATCGATAAGATACAAGCAGTTAAAATGTTTTAGTTTATTCAGTCTTATGCACTGGTCAAGCATATTTTTATCAACCAGAGGAGAAGTTGTATACAGCAATTAATAAAGAGCTGAAGGATTTTAACTGCGAGAGGAAGACAGTAACAGTCAACTGGGATAAGCTTATGTTTCCAATTAAACAAGGCGGATTGTGATTACCCGATTTGAAGGGGCATTTCAGAGCAACACAGTTACTGCCCGTATACATAGCACAAGCAGAAAACTGTAATTCAATGCAGAAAGAGTTGATTAAACAGGGGAAATCACTGAGATTTTGGATGCAGACCTTTAAGGAGAATAATAATCATGCAGAATATTATATTCATGAAGTAGCAGAGGGTCTTCTAAGAACTAAACTAAAGGAATGGAGAAACGACTCCCTGGAGGAGTAGTTTCATCCCAGAAATTAGTAGCTTATTGGCCATTTTGGGCTAATTTCTAGCTCTTTCATTTCCCTGCTATAAATAACGTATTTGCCCGGTTTTGTGCACTGGGCCGCGCCGGTTAGCTAGGGTAAAACTATTCCCAGCTCCACAAGGTTTCTTCAATTTTTCCCTTGGAACTAGACAAACTTTCAACGTAAGCACTCAAGCCATTCATTTCTCAGCCCGGCACTTGCTCAAAACTTATAGCAAGCACTTATAAACCCTAGCACTAGACTCTCCTGTACTGTACAGAAGGACAAGGCTCCCTATTCGACCTTACTAGATATCCAGTAAAACAGCTCACTATACCTATCCAGGCATGTCCAAAGGGCAGTTTCAGGTGTACTCTCCAGTCCAACTGGTGAATCTGGGCATTTTGAGGCAATGTTACAACTGCCTCATGTACACAGACAACCCTCTCCTCCTACCACCAAACACTAATACATGCGAGAGATGCAGTTATACAGCCAAACTAGAGGCTAAGCTCTCTCAGCCCAAGACTGGATCAGACAGTCAAGAGGAGAAGGGAAATACTTGCATCACACCACCAGTCTTACATAGACCCATTAAACCAGCACTGGAAAAAACACACACAAATACATGAAAACATACTTGGAGGCTCCAAATAAAAATCTGCAAAACCAGCAGAGACCTCCAAAGCAAACATCCAAGCAACCTCCACCCCCCAACACAAACCATGAAACACATTCTTCACAAAACCAGTGTGCCATGCAATCACAGCCCTTAAGGCAAAATAACATACCCAACATACTAGTAATAGGTGACTCTATAGTCAGGCACACTGACGTCCCACTTACTAGGCTGAATAAGGAGAAGGTTACTGTCAGCTGCCTGTCGGGTGCCAGGATCCACCACATAACACAAGCACTCAGGTCACTCCAGAACAAGTACAAATATGACTCTGTCATTGTTCATGTTGGTGTGAATGACCTGAGCCGTACCTCCCTGGACTACATGAAAAGAAAGATGGAAGAGCTCTCTGATCACATAGCCCAGGCCAGTATGACCCTGACCCTGAGTAGCATCCTGCCCTCGCCAAGAATGATACCACGGTATAAAGAAAAAAATTCTTGATTTCAACAATTGGCTAAGTTTCTGGTGTCATTCAAAGGGGATCCAGTGTCTCTCCACCTGGGATGTCATGCACGGCAAGCCACGCTGCTTCACTAGAGACGGCTTGCACCTGTCAACCTTAGGCTTTCGAATACTGGCCAAGGCTTTTGCCACCCCCATAGTGCCTTTTTAGGCAAGGCTCAAAAGACAAACACACCACTGTAAATAGCACAAGTAACAAAAAACTGAGGGTAATGCTACTCAATGCCAGAAGTCTAAACCTCAAAACGCACGCACTCAAGGCACTCCTCAGTATGGAGAAAATCGATATATGTGCAGTAACAGAAACCTGGTTTAAGGCTCCAGAGAGCACCCCAGCACTACCAGGCTACAACTCATACCATATATTTCGACCATAGAACCCAAACTGAAATACAAAAAGCGGGGCATATCCATATTCATCAACGATACCCACACCTCCAGGTTAGTGGCACAGCACGATGCTTCAGAGATCATCCACATGCAACTAAGAATAGGCAAAACTGCAATTCAAATTGTAGCTTGCTACAGATCACCCACCATGTCCCAGGACCCCCATTTCTGGAAACACTGGGAAACATAAAAGTCCTACCAAACACCCTGATATTGGGTGATTTCAATTACCCAAACATTAATTGGGAGAACTACTCAAGTACTAACTCCCTTGCCCAACTTTTCCTAGAATTTATAAACTCAAACACTCTGGTTCAACTGGTCAACACTCCAACCAGAGGTGACAACATATTGGACCTGCTCATCACCAGCACGGGTGACCGGTGTTCCACACCAGAGGTCAACCCATCGCTGGTTAGATCTGACCATAAACAAATCACTTTGGATATCCATATTCCCACCCCTGGACAAGAAAACCACAGTGAAAAACTTTTCAAAAGCAAACTTCACGTTACTTAAGACCGAGGTGGAAAGTTTCAATGCCCCCATGCTGACGGATAACACTGCCCAAGCTGCAAAATCCTTTACTAATGCATTCTACGGGCAGCTACAAGAATGCACGGATCGTGCCATCCCAAGCAAAACCAAGACTCACTCCTTCATGAAAAGGAAACCAGTCTGGTGGACCCCTGCCATAAACAAGCTATACAATAGAAGGAGGAAACTAGTACAGAAGAGTGTACAATACCAAGAAGGGAAGACATCCCTGATCAGTATCAGCAAGAAACTCTGATCCCTCATAAAATCATCCAAGGTGAGGTTTGAAAGAAAAATTGCCAAGGACTCCAAAGATAACCACAAGGCATTCTTTAGCTATGTCAAGAATCTAAGTGGCAATGCTCAGATCTGCTCGGAGTTAGTGCACAATAGCACAAAATACACTGAACCGACCGATATCGCCAACATGCTGGCAGACAGGTTCAGAGCAAACTTCACCCCCCTCTCTCCCCCAAAAGGGCCCATAACCATACCAGAAGAATGTAGAGACTCTGAAATCACAGACACTCAGGTTAAAATAGCCAAAAACACAGCATCAGTGGGACCAGATGGTGTCCCAGGCTGCGTCCTACACAAGCTCAAAGACAACCTAACCCCTCACCTAAACACATTGTTCAAACTCAGCCTCTCCACAGGCTACATACCCATAGAGTGGTGCACAGCAACGGTTATTCCGCTCCACAAAGGTGGAGCCACAACAGACCCCGGGAACTATCACCCTATAAGCCTGACTAGCTTGGTCAGCAAGGCTATGGAGTGCATCATCATGGAACTCATTAACAAAGACACTGGGAACCTCCAAACACTGGCCCTACCCAGTTTGGTTTTGTTAAGGGCAGATCATGCCTCCTAAACCTGGTGGACTTCTTTGAGACAGTTACCGAGGCTATAGACGAGGGAAAGGTGGTACACACAGCCTACCTAGACCTTGCTAAGGCCTTCAACACCATTCCCCATTCTGGCATTATAGACAAGCTCACCAGCCTGAACATAAACCCCTACGTCACAAGATGGGTTGCCAACTGTCTCACGGACAGAACTCACATGGTGAGAGTTGTGGGAGTTAGGTCCTACTCTAAACTGGTTACAAGTGGCATTCCCCAGGGCTCAGTCCTAGGACCCCTCCTGTTCGGCATATACTTTTCAGAGGTATAGGTAAGCACAGGAGGACTATGGCTGACCAAGTTCACAGACGACTGCAAACTAGGGGCTATAATTGACTCTCCGACTGACACAGACATCCCCCAAAAGGGTCTCACTGAGATGGATACCCAGTGTCAAAATCACGGCCTCAGGCTAAATGCCAAAAAGTGCATAGTCATCCCCTTTGGAAAAAACAAAGTACCCACAAACTACCACATAGGTGGTAGTCCCCTAAATACGGAAGACATATTAAGGGATCTGGGGACCCAAGTAGATAGTAATCTCACCTTTGATAATCACATTGCCAAAGTGGTTAGAAAATCCTTCAACATGGCTCACATAATCACAAAAGGGTTCTCATCCAGATCAAAAGAGCTCATTGTGCCCCTCTACTCATCACTCATCAGAACCATCATAGAATACAACGCCCCATTTGGGATGTACCTTACAAGACACCTGCAACAGCTGGAAAGACCACAGAAGTACCTCACCAAGAGGATCACTGGCCTCAAACAGATGCCATATGCAGCTCGACTGAAGAAACTCCAGTTGTACTCGGTTGCATACCGCCTACTCAGAGGTGATCTCTGCCTGACATACAAGGCCATGTCCAACCCAGAACTGATGGACATGCTCCCCCTAAAGAAAACTTTATCCCCATGAGCCACACGCTTTAGGGATCTAAACCTCACTACAACAATAAATAGGACATGCTGGAGGGATAGATTCCTATCCCAGAGACTTCCCATGCTTTGGAACAAGATCCCAATCTACATTAGGCGGAGCTCCTGGCTAATACTCTTCAAAAGAAACCTTGACGAATGGATGGGAAACAGAAAGTTTACTTCGGGGATCACTTCAGTGGCTCTGCTGGACAGAGGCACAGGGAACTAATCTAAGGGGGCGGCGAAAACCAACACATTCTGGCTAAGCTTATAAATGCCTTCGGGCAGATAGCCTAGTACCAACCTATGAACCTATGAGAAAGGAGATTCTGCTGATAGGGATGACTGCAATTAGGAATACATACAATAGGCAAGAGGGGAGGGAATATATTGGAGAAAACGGGCAAAGGAACCAAGGTATTGTGTGTAAATAACTACAGAGTGAAATTTAATAAAATGGGAAGACATCAAGAACTTATCTGGACTGCAGGCTAGAGATTGCAGAGCTTTTAGTAGGATCTAGAAAAGAAGTTGCCGTTAAGAAATGAATAATTAGAACAGCATATCAAATATTACATGCTAACCATAAGAATCAATCAGAGTAGGTTAGGAAGGAGTGGGAAGAGAGTTTAGATAAGCAATTTATAAAGAAACAATGGGGGAATATAGGTATGGCTAGCAAATATGCAAAAAAATGTAGATGATTTAGGATCTTTACCTGGAAGTGTTTACATAGATATTTTTATACCCCACACGTACTTCAAAGAATTTTAATCAGGCAGATAGCAACTGTTGGAGGTGTGATGAGGAAGACAGAGATAACTGGGAACAAATTTGTTGGGAGTGTAATGAGTTGGCAGACTTTAAAGATTCCCTGCAGACTGCTCTGTGGGAGATTTCTGGGTGAGAAAATTGGAGTAACTAGAGAAATCATTTTTTGAGCTATGATACAAAATTGGAATTGTCTAGACAAAGTAAGGCCTTACTGAGTCTAATTATGGTGGCTGCCAAAAAAGCAATTACTAGAAAATGGAAATCAAAGTCTAAATCATCTTTACTAGAAGTAGCAAAAATAGTAACAGAGATAAAACAACTGGAACTGAGATCTTTAGCAAAAGGCAGGAGCAAATTACATAGGATAAAATGGGAAATGCGGGTTCAATACATGCAGAGGAGGAATGAGGTTTAAAAGAAGGCAGGATTTGAATGAGCTATGTAATGGCTGACTAACACTGACTGGGTATGTTAAAAGTGATTTATAATATTTGCAGCTACAGTTGTGTCGGCTCGGATTGGAATGTATAATATTTGCAACTGAGACTGTGTCGCTATGGTTTATTTTCATTTATATAAATGTAACATGGCCTATGTCATCATGGTAATTTATATAAAGATGTTTCTTATTTAAAAAAAAAAGAAAACATTATGGGTAGTAGCTGAGCCACAAAGGCTGAGCTGTTTGAATGATGCCTCAAAGCTTCTAGGGAAGTTTGGCATGGAGCTTGAGGGTGGATGGCAGAAATGGGCTTAAAACCTAGGACTGTAAAGAATGCAAATTTCCATATAAGCAAAAAAATACACCTTTATCAGCACTCGCACATCACTGGACTTGTACTGGAGATCGTAGCTTAGGGAGAAATCAGACATATATTTAAACAAATTAACACTTCTCTCATCCACATTTTGCTCTTAATAACAACTATATTGTCCGCGTATGTCAAAACTACTGGAATCACCACCAACCTTTGCATCACATATCTAGCATCTTTCATTTTATAACTACTTCTCTCACGTTTGCATTCATTAGCAATGCAGTGTTCCACTAGTAGGACATCCTTGTCTTATACTACACTTCATGCATATTTCTTTACTCAAACACCTATTCATTAACACACACATTCTATTGTTTTGATATGCTGACATACACACTTTCATAATTCTATTACCTATTTCATACTTCTCCATAACATAACATCCTAGAAAGCATTATGTCCTACTGTATAAAATGCCTTACTATTATCACCTGCCATGAGTTTTATATCCCTTTTACTTATAATACCATCCACAACATCTTGAACCAACAATAATAATTCGTGATATCCCTTCCTTTTTATACCATATATACTTTTATTCCACAATATCCCTCATAGTGTCTTCCATTCTCCTTTGTATTATTCTCATAACATTTTATAATTTGTGTTTAGTGTGATAGATGTCCATTTTTGTTTGTATTTCATTCTTCTTATCTCCCATCCAAATAAATATTAATATGCTACTACATAACTCTTCATACAATTCCTTCAACCATTCATTCACTACATTTAGCAAATACTTTATTTTGCCAGTCCATTAATTTCATATATATTTCATACCACTCACCATCTGGGCCTAATACTGAATCAATAATCACTTTCCTAAGTACTTCATCCAATTCACTTACAGTAATTTCTTTTCAAGTTCTTACTTAATTTGTTCTGGAAATGTCTTTCCTTTCCTTTCTGTTTTATTTTCCTACTTTTCACTCTTATGCATACTTTCCACATGTCGTACTACAACACTTTGTGCTATTTTACCTCTCCTTTTTTATTTTTCATTTCCCACATTATACTACTGTCCTCCTTTACTATTTAACCCAAAATATGCAGATACCTCTTCCCTTCGCCCTTGTAAATATCATCTGTCTAAACAGTAATGCCTTATTTTTTCTGAGATTTGTTCTATATTTTTTAATATCACAACATGCTGTTGTATTATTCTCCAATACATTTCTATATATGTTCCTGTAGTTCACTTTCTCTTCCTTTCTCACATCATCCTGCCATTGAAAAACATTGACCAGTTTTTATGAAAGTTCTTCACGGCTATATGATCCTACCATAAATGCAGTACTTCTCAGTCTCCAATTTCATCACGTAATTTCTTATTTATGCTTTTTATTCTATTTCCTATTTTAATATATTCCCTTTCTTCCATCCATATTTCTAAATGGTCTGAACTCTATCTCTATCCGCTACCCCCAAACCATCCGATAATGCAGAATAATCAGTTTCAGACCCAAGTACCACCGTCTACAATTCCATTGACATTTGTTCCACACAGCTATTTTACCACATTTTAGCACTTCCTGTATTTTTTTACATATTTCTCTTTCTTTTCACATTTTCACCTGAAATCACAATTTAAGTTCAGGGCAATCCTGCAATTATAATTTTCATGTTAACAACCACATAGTCGAATATTTGATGAAACAGATTCTATATCCTTACTAGTTATATGTATTGCATATAATGCTATAAAACTATAACCATATTTTCTCCACCTCATGTCCACAACAGTTAACCTTCCCATTCTTACCAACATTATATCTAATATTTTCACTGTTTTTTACACAACACAACCACTCCAGAACAACATTCACTTACTAAGTTCCATATTATAGTTCCATCCCACAATGTTTCTGTTTGCGGTCTTTCTTCACTTGTCAGGAATCCTAAATCCTCTAACAGAATAACATCCACATCCCATTTAGCACTCCATTCCAGCATCCCTATCGTTCTTGAACAGTGTCACTAATACTGTTCACATTTACTGTACTCAAACTGTTACTTTTCCTTGTTTTTAAGTTTAGGGGAAATATGTTTAAATTTTCATTTTCTTATTCTTACTCTTTAAACTAATTTTCCCCTAGTTTTTTGCACAAATAATCATTGATCTTCAGAATCAGATTTTTCACTGACTAGAACTTCAAAAAATATTTGTATCTCTCCCTACTCCTGAGCTCTCTTCCCAAATGCACTCTTTTTCCTCATTTTCCCCTATATATTTTTCTTCCTCCACAGTTTCCTTTTCACCTAGTTCATCCTCTCCTCCAGCCTCTTTGTTGTCTTTCCTTGTTTGTTTTCCTCCCTTCCCCCTTCTTTTTCATTATTTGCTATCTGCTCTTGAAAATCCATACAAAAGTGTTCCTTTTTACACAACCTGCATTCAGGAACATACTTTCTTGATGTATGTTGTTTCTCCCTACATTGGTTATGTTACACTTTGTCACAATCATTAATTAAATAAGAAAAGTCCACATAAATGAAACCTGACTTAGGCTGGCCAGCATACCTTAATGTCCCTCTATGACCAGACACAACAACACTTGACAAATGTTTCACCTTTTTTTTTTTTTTCACATTTCAAACCAGTTTCCAACCTCCACCCTTCATTCCAAAGTTTCCCTCATCTCTTAGCTTTCACAATAGTATCAACAGTTTCACACGGACCCTGCATGCATTTTGTTAACATTGTCTTCTTCCAGTTGGTCAGTTCTAAATGAAATGCCCTTTTTTTGTTACACATTTCCAGAAATGTCATCAGTCTATCACTTTCAAATGTTAATTCACAAAAAGCCTCTGTCCCAATATGTATAAAAGACAATTTCTTGAGCTTTAAAACCCAGAATTACCAAATTGTATGTTATATAATATCTTGTCTATTACAGTGTCATTTTTGTTCTAATTCTCACAGTTTGTTCATGCTCTGTTGATGTCACGGCTACATATGTTTTAGTTACTGCATTATCTGCCGACACAAAACCAGATACCTTCTCAGTTTGCTTCTGCCTTCCTCTTTAACTTTCTGTCACTGCTACGCAAGTTTTAACTGCTTCAGCAGGTTCTGGAGAGTAATCTGCCACTTCTCCCCATGACACAGCAGAACTGTGACCTGGATCATCCTGCTCAATTATTTTTAACAGATCATACTATCTGCAAGCCCCCTCCTGATGCCAGTTGTGCTACCTGCACCACCTTCACAGAGTCACTCTCTTCCTTCTCCATCGAGACAGATAAACACTGCTCATTTGTAATATCCACCACAGGAGAATCTCTGTTTGCATTCTGAAACTCCAGAACAAACAACTTTTTGTCCAAATTGAATCTTTCCACCTCCAAACTCCCCATAGCTTTTCTCCCCCTTCTCCATGCTACTACTTAACATAGGCCTCTTCTTCCCCTAGTAGTATAAATACCACCTTGGGTCTCCCCTGAAATGAGGACTAACCTAGTCCACAAAGATAAAAACATAAAATAAATTCTACAGTGGCACTCCAGAGTTGAATTGGATCTCACCTTCTGCTGAAAGCCAAAATCTGCAGGTGTGTATTTTAGCTACTTAACAGTCTTTTTATGTTTAAACTCATAAAACTGTGGTGAGAAAGTATACTTTTCAAAAAGTTGAGTGTGTGCTTAAAGCAAAAAGCTGGTATGCCATATGCAAATTATTTCTGTTTATCTAAAATGAATGACAGAGTATTTTTTTCTTTTTTTCAGTGACAAATCCACAGCCTGACAAAGAGAATCAGAAAGACATAGTCAGCAGGATACTGAAAGCCAACAAAGGTACAACTGTATACAAGTAAAAATATTAAGTAGTTAAACCTGTAAAATGTTCCATTGCTGTATGGCATTGATTGCTTCCTCTTACAACGATAAAGACATCATCACTTATTCCCTTACACCACACAGGCTGGCACCTGAATAAAGTGTTTGTTTTTGATCTGAATAGGTAGGTTATGTATAAATGCATACATACTGTGTATAGCTCAACAAAGATGATCAGATACTAACTGCCAGCATAATAGACTGTTGGTAAAATATATACAGTCATTAGGGTTATACATCTCTTCAAGTTACTAGTGAGTCAGTATCAAAGTCAGTATTTCTGAGAAGTGAAGACATCATTTTGCACATACAGTATAAAAATGTCATAAATGTTTCCTGTTTTCTAATAAATGCAGTGAAGAGAAAATGGCTTGCATACTGAAGAGAAACATACATAAAAACATTTCACTATGTCATAAGTCCGACAGAGGAACAGGCTTTGCTTTCACTTGAAAAAGGGCAAAAATAAATAAATAAATAAAAAAGCACAGACATAAAATATCCCCTTTCTTGGTCATACTCCAGCCTCAGAAAAAAATAAATCTAAATAAGTAACCGAGAAAGCAAAGATGCAAGCTCCCAGCAATACACTGCGGAGCAAATGGTTCCCTACCAAAATGTATGCAACATAAAAAGAAGTTATGTACTTACCATAACGTTCCACATGAGTTGTTTATCTCACCTTTATTCTCACTGATGGGTTCGGAGCTGATCCTCGGCTCCGACACGGCCGATAGCAAAGCTCAAGGTTTGCCAGTAGCTCGAGACCAAGCCCCTTATCCCACAATGCACTGCTGGAATTACCTCAGATCTTGTTTGCTGCAAAAAAAAAAAAAAAAAAAAAAAAAAAAAAATATATATATATATATATATATACACACACACACACACACACACACACACACACACACACACACACACACACACACACACCTTTACCCTACTCTAAAATGGGAACATTTTCCAAAGGAAAAGAAGTACTGAGGAGCCAGGATAGTACTAGCCTCTAAGTCTACTGTCAGCCAGGAGGGGGAAGGAGGGAGGGGCGTGAGAATAAAGGCGAGATAAACAACTCACATGGAACGTTATGGTAAGTACATAACTTCTATATGTGAAGTTGTTAAATCTCACCGTTTATTCTCACTGATGGGTAGCGTCCCTAGCACCCTCAACCCTGGGTGGCTCATGGGAGTATGTTCTTCAGTACCGTAGAACTAAAGGAAGACCTGTCCCTTGAAGCCTTATCCACTTTGTAATGCGTGATAAAGGTATGAGGTTTAGACCAAGTGGCTGCAGCACAAATATTGTCAAGGGGCAATTTATCTTGAAAGGCAGAAGACGTAGAAATAGCTCTGGTAGAATAAGCCTTAGGTCTGTGAGTCAATGGCATGTTTGCATTCACATTAACGAAAGATATACAATCTGATAACCATTTAGATATAGTTGTTTTAGCCACTGGATTTCCTTTTCTAGCCTCTGAAAAGAACACAAAAAGCTGACCTGATTTTCTAATATCCTTAGTTCTATCAAGATAAAATCTGAGCTGTCTGTGTACATCAAGTTTATGCAGCATGTATTCCAATTTGTTAGAGTGGTTGGGGAAAAAGACTGGCAATTCAATAACTTGATTAATACTGGATTCAGAACAGACTTTAGGCAAAAATGAGGGGGTTTGTTCTGAGAGATACTCTATCAGCATGGAAAATCATGTAAGGTGGTCTGACAGATAATGCTTGGAGTTCTGACACTCTGCGGGCAGAAGTAATGGCCACTAGAAAAATAGTTTTCCAGGATAAATATTTGAGATCACAAGAAGATGCTGGTTCAAAAGGGGGGAGAATAATTTGAGACAGCATAAAGTTCAAATTCCAGGGAGAATAAGGAATTTTGACAGGAGGTCTCATGTGAAGAACTCCTTTAAGACAAGTTTTAGATAACTTATGGCCCATAACGTTCGAGCCATCGAATCCAAGGTGGAAATTTGAGATGGTGGCTAGCTGGACTCGAACTGTAGCAGCTGCTGCCCCTTCCTTAAAAATATTTGTCAAAAATTCTAAAATGGATGACAGCGGAGCTCGTAAAGGGTCAATTTTCTGTGTGTTGGCCCAAATTGAGAACCTTTTCCACTTACTGCAGTATAATTTCCTGGTGGATGGCTTGTGAGAGGACAAGAGAATTTTTCTTGTATCTTCTGAAATTGAATGAAGCCTGGCAATTAGGGGAAGTGGATTAGCCAAGCAGTCAGCTTCAGGGACTGCAGGGAGGGATGGAGGTCCCCTGACGGGTGCGTCAGAAGGTCCGGAACTGGGTCCAGGATCCATGGATCATCCAGCAGGTATTGGTGGAGAAACGGGAACCAAATCTGTAGATGCCAGTAGGGAGCTATGAGGATAAAAGTCCTTCCCAGCGATTTTGCTTTCTGTAAAAATCTGGGTATCAATGGAAAGGGTGGGAATGCATAAAGGAGACCCGGGGGCCAATCATGTATAAGTGCATCTCTTGGGGGATGTCCCGAAGTGGTATTAGGGCAAAGTAGCTTCTGCATTTTGAATTGATGTGACTGGCAAAGAGGTCGCAGCAAGGCTGGCCCCATTTGTGGAAAATCAACTCCGCAACCTGTTGTTTGAGAGACCACTCGTGAGGGAGCAATATCGCCTTGCTTAGCTTGTCCTCTATCACATTGGATTTTCCCGGGATGTGCGTTGCTAACAGAAAATGCTGGGATGACACAGCCCATTGTCAAACCCAGAGGGCTTCTCGACAAAGGGGGTAAGACTTGGTTCCATCTTGCTTATTCAAGTACCAGACTACTGACATGTTGTCCGTCTGAATTGCAATAGTTCCTAGAGGAAGAGAGTCCTGAAAGTACTACAACGCCAGAAGTACCACTCTCAGCTCCAGAACATTGATATGCAGATGTGACTCTTGATCCGTCCATGTGCCTTGGGCAGTCTTTCCCTGAAAATGCCCCCCTCACCCTATCAGGGAAGCGTCCATGGTCACAGTGGCTACTGAGGGGGGGGGGGACAAGGGTTTTCTGATTGTGACATGAAAAGACGTCAACCACCACCGAAGGTCTCTCTTGCAGGAATCTGATGAGAATTATGCGGTGCATCGGCAGTTTCTGGTAAGACCACTGAGCAAAGAGGAGCCATTGAAGGATTCGCATATGCATCCTTGCGAGTGGTATGGCCAGGATTGCAACTGCCATCAAACCTAGCACCTTCAAGACCTCTGCTGCTGTAGCTTTGTTCTTTGACACCAGTGAGTTGATGTGTTGGCGGAGAAGTGAGACTCTTTCGATTGGAAGACGTAGAGTGGTGGTTGAGGTATCTAACTCTGCTCCTATAAAAATGATTTGCTGCGATGACAATAAGGCAGACTTTTCAAAGTTGACTGTAATGCCTAACTGATGGTAGAGTGTCAGAGTGTATTGTGTTGCCTGAGTCAATTGATGCCTGGTGGTAGCAGTGAGGAGCCAATCGTCTAGGTATGGAAACACCTGGAATCCTAGATGCCTCAGGTGAGCCGTGACCACTGCCATGCATTTGGTGAACACTCTGGGGGCTGTAGTGAGACCAAAGGGCAGGGCTCAAAACTGGTAATGACTGGCTCCCAGCCGTAAACGCAGGTGATCCCTGGAGTGTCTGTTCATCTTTATGTGATAGCACGTGTCCTTGAGATCTATGGAGCACATCCAATCGCTTTTCCCTAGAAAGGGAAGAATGGACTGAAGCGTAACCATTCGAAACTTCTCTTTCTTTATGAACTGCTCGAGTCTGCTGTGGTCCAAGATAGGTCTCCAGTCCCCTGTTTTCTTTGGTACCAAAAAGAATCTTGAGTAAGTTCCGAATCCAACTTGATCTGCTGGGACTGGTTGGATGACTCTTTTTTTCTAACAATTTGTGGACCTCTATTATTGCTTGTTCCCTGAGACTGGGTGGAACATCTGGGATTCTGTATACAGGAGTGGGAGGGGTAGAGAACGGTATGAAATATCCTCTGGAAATGATGTTTTGTACCCAAGCATCCGAAGTTATGTTTAGCCAGGCTTCTGGGTACAAAGATAAGAGACCCCCGACTGCCTCCAGAGCCGGACACCCGGGCCTCCCTTCAGGGGCACTGGTAGGACTGACCAGAGAACTGTCCTCTGTCGGCCTGTTGCTGCGGACCCCCCTCTGCCACGCGGGCAGCATCTTCCATTATAACCCCCTCCTCTGCCTCTAGAGGGGGTTTCTCCATGTGTGTCCTGGAAGGCTCCCTGTGCTTTTCAGAACCACATTTTTCTGCCCTTGGGATAGGGCCGAGTAGGGGTAGAAAAACGGACTCCAATGGCAGATAGGGTCTTGCCTTCCTGCTCACACCTGGTTAATGTTTCCTTTACTTTAGGCCCAAACAGTGATGAGCCATCAAACGGAGTGTTAGTAAAGGAAGGTTTAAAGGGCTCCGAAAAGGAACAGAGACACATCCAGGCTTGTCTCCGCAGAGCAATGCCTGAACTAGCGGCTCTACTCGAACCATCAGCTGCATATGATATGAGACACATGGACGAGTTCACAACCGAATTTAGGGTAGTGAGCTGTGTGTTGACTCTGTCGGCCACCCCTGCAGCTACTGTACCCTGAAGAGTATCTCCTAGCTCTTTCAGGAGATCTCTTTCGAGTCTCGTGAAATGGGTTAAATAGTTTAGCGAATGAAGAGAAAAGGTCGCTGAAATAAACATGCGTTTCCCATATCTATTCATGATCCTAGACTCTCTATTAGTAGGATGGATAGATGTGGATGTTTCAGACACTTCCTTTTTGGTGGCTGCAGCTACCAACATGGCATCAACAGGCTCTCCCTTGGTCAAAAAGGCTTTTCCCACTGGGGCACAGAAAAACTTGTTCAGCTTCCGAGGGACAGGTTCCATGGCCTCCAGCGACTCCCATGCCTTATGAGAGATCAGCTCCATGAGTTCATCGTAAGGTAGAGACACCCAAGAAGTGGAAGGTTGAGACCCAAAAGCCTTTAAGAGCACTGACTCATCCTTAGTAGGGGTTCTGGACTGCCAACCGCCCCTCTTATTCAGGATCTCTAATATCTCTGCAAAGGAGATATCCTCAGAGGGGGATCGAGGGGACCCTTCTGACTCATCCAGGTCAGTGTCAGATGTCAAAGACTCCTGTTGGGAGTCCAAGTGCCTCCTCTTGCACAATCTCTTTCTGGGTACCTTCTCAGTGGGGAGATCTGGGGAGGTCTCAGAAGAGCAGGGGATGCCCTGTGAGGGTACTTGAGGCTCAGGGTCTCTACGCTTCACAGGGGGACCGGTAGATGAAGAAGCGGACACAGGAACTTGAGGGGAGAGGGAAGGCCAAACTGATGCTGACGATGTCTTAGGAGACATGACTCTCCTCATGGCATTGAAAGCACCATGGCTACGACGAGAAGGGGTAGACGGACCCGGATGGACCGCCTGATCCTCCCGCACTGAAACCATAGGCTCAGAGCCTGAGTTAGGAGCTGAGCTCATCCGAGTCGAAGCCCCGAGAGGAAGAGTCGGCACCGACATATCGGTCCGACTATCCTACCCGGACCCGACAGGAGAGTGTCGGCGCCTAGCATCCTCGGTCGGCGCAGAAGATGTCCGAGTAGATGGAACCGATAACACCGGTGCAGTTCTCGGTTCCAAGGGTTCGAAAATCATCGTTTCCAGCTCCTTCGGCTCTGAGGGTCCAGTACGGCTCGGAGGAGTAGTCAAATCTGGTTCAATGGTCTTCGGCTCCGAAGTGGTCGGTGCCGACAATTTAGCAAGTCCTGGTGTCCGTAAAAGCTTCTGCACTAGCCGATCCATATCCAAATCAGAGAGGCTGATGGAAGACTTAGAGGAATGCACTGAAGGTGCTGACTGGAGCAGAGGAGATGAGGGGACCTAGGAGATGAGTGGACCTCGGAGACTGGCTCCAAGACTGGGAGCTGGCTCCGAACCAAAGGGACACTCGGTTCCGAGGACTGTGGAGCCGGTGACCCTGTATCCTCTGATCTCTTTGCCCTCTTGGTCTGTTTGGAATCAGAAGACTTCGAAGATTTTGACGAAGTGCTGGCACTTTCCTGGCTACCCAACACTTCAGAAAAAGAATGCTGCAGTAAACCCCTATTACTTTTCTCCTCCTTTCTAAGAGAACCCCAGATGAAAAGGAATGGCATATGCTGCAGGAGTCTTGGAGGTGGTTAGCCCCCAGACAATAGACACATTGGACATGTCCGTCCATAATGGACATTTTCTGTCCACAATCTGGACACTTTTTAAACCCTGATTTGGGGTGAGATTTCTCTCTCTCATCTGACATTCTTTTAAAAGAACACCACAAAAACATACCTGTAAAGGCTAAATACAGGGCTAGCTAAGCTCACACTAAGAAAACTAATAACAATTAAAGATAGTAAGACTAAATAGGGCCAAGAAAGGGCCTAACACCAAGAAAACAAAAACTACACACAGGGCAGATCTCTACAAAACTAATCTACTTAAAACTATATTATTTTAAACTAGAAACACACTGAACACTAACAATCATTCAAAAGACAAGAAAAAAGAGTTTTTTTAACTTGCTATTTGTCAAAATAGTCCGAGCTAACTGGATCAGCGAGATCTCTCTTGCCATGGCAAACTAGATCTGAGGTAATTCCAGCAGTGCATTGTGGGATAAGGGGCTTAGTCTAGAGCTACTGGCAAACCTTGAGCTTTGCTATCGGCCGTGTCGGAGCCGAGGATCGGTTCCGAACCCATCAGTGAGAATAAATGGCGAGATTTAACAACTTCACATATTATTTTTAAGTTCGTGGTGTTGGCTAATTTTCTTACTTTGCAGTACTAATCATTTGCAAAAGCAGCTTCTGATTGGGAGTAAGCAGACACACACACACACAGACACGTGAATGCATAACTGCTGTCACCGAAATGCTTCTTGGTGAACACCTAGCCCTCAGCAATTGATTCTGTAGATTCACCACTGCATATAGGAAAAGGTGTGACACCCCACATCATTATTGGTGCTACCTATTTTTTCCTAGTCCCCCTCAGGAGCTATATATACAACAAGTACTGAAAATCCAGTTTTGTAGAAAAAATATTGGTGAGTGGTATCAATTCTGGAAGACCCATCATTTTAGCAATCAGCATTTTGGACAAAAAAAAGAAGCTTTCATTTGTTCTACCACTTAACCTTAGTTTTAATATCCACCAGATCTGCATTCCAAATCCGACAATTTACTCCCTATGCACCTTAATCTCCATACAAATGAACTGATCCATCTATCCAAGAGCAGGGACATACATTTGAGGTTGAAGAAGTGCTGGTACAAATATTGTTCAAGAGGAAAAGGACTGACTTACCATTGTTCTAATCTAAGATAATTTGCAAAAGAAGAAAACTGGAAGACAGTATTCAACAGGAGACTGGAGATGAAACTGTGTTGGTCATTCATAAGATGCAGCTGCCCAAGAGCCAGGATGATGTAGCATGGGCATACAGAGGAGATGCAATTCCCACTCACAGGCTCACAGGTTCATAGGTAAGTAACTAGGCTAGCTGCCCTTTTGGGCCATTTTAAGCCTAGCCAATTTCCCTTTTGGTTCTGGAATTAACCTATCCCATTTGGTATTAGACTGGTATTACCCATTTCAGTGTCAATAATTATATATTACCCCTAATAAGAATAACCATTGATCATGCCATGGATAATCTGAGGGGACCCATGTATGAGATAAGACATTTAGGAGATGCCTCTGTCCACTAGTAATACAGGGGGCAGTCAGGTAAATTTTCTGTTTCCCATCCATATATCCAAGTTATACTTGAATATGGACAGGAATCAGTTTTGCTTTATATTGAAAAGGAGTTTGTTACACAGGAGCGGTATCCACTGCGACATATACCTGTTCCTCTAAACTGCTCTTTTGAAGTTGCAGAAAAGATTTAGACCCACAGACCAAACATTTATGATACTATCTGACTTGCTGATGTACAGTAAATCCATCAGTAATGTGCCAAAGGATGCCATGTATGCCAGATACAGATATCCTCTTAGCAGTCTGTAGGGCACTGATTATAGTGAAAGGGCTCTGAAGTTGTCCATGTAGGCATTGTATACTATTAGTAAGGTATCTCTGTGGGTGTTCCAGTTGTTGAATGTATCTGGGCAGATTCATGCCAAAGGGGCCATTATACTCAATAATTGGCCTAATGAGGCCTGAGTAAAGGGATACGATGACATCCCTAGATCTAGACACACTCTCTTTGTTTATTGTAACATAGAAGGACTTTCTCATGACAACAGACATATGTCGGTCAAAAGTTAAAACACTATCCACATAAGTTCCAAAATTCTGAACAACTGGGTCAACTCTTAGGAGAGTATTGTCAATGTGGCAGTTCCCAGGTCAGATGACTTCTCAAAGGTTACAATAACGCATTTTTTGGCATTTGGCTTTACTTATTATCTTTGTGACCTACCTTACTGATTACCTGTCAGAATGTCTGAGAGCCCCATCCTTTACCACTGGTGCTGACATTTACTTTAGTAGGAGAGTTTCATGCCATAATCTTCTGTGGATTTTCGTACAAAGCCCATGCAGCTCAGTCAGATATCTCCTGAACCCGTAAGATTAGTGTTATTGCTGGCAACTCACTGCTTGCCATCACTTTCTGAAGCTTCATCCAAAGTCTTAGCAAATTCAGACCCCATACCTCCCCTTAAGAAACATCTACAGAAAAGCTGGAATACATTTTAGGATATGTTGTTCCAGCCTCATCGGTGTTCTATTGCAGCCTTTCATAATAAAAAGTGCATCTGTAATTAAGGGCACACAGTGGGTCTTTCATCTCCTTAGGTAACTATAAATATTTCCTAGTCTGGAGGACAGAAGGGAAGTGTCACATTCTTCCACAGCATGGACTAAGTTAAAAAGATGCAAGCATATTTTTACTTATTTTTTTACAAACATTTAAAAAATTCCATCCAGAAAAAGTACTTTACTAGAGGTCAGAGAATAAATGGGTGGCACAACCTCAGACAATTCTATGGGGTTTTTAACATCCCACAGGGCATTAGTAGAAATTTGTCAAAAGACTCAGACCGTACAACCGTATCAGCCTGTGCAGTAATAGTAAACTGACATTTTCCTTCTATATTTCAGGACAAGGCAACCCATTTGTCCAGAAAAAAAGAAAGCTTTACTCCCACTTTTTCTGTAGCTGCCCAGACTGCACAGCCTTATGTTGCTGTTTCAGAACCCTATGTTTCACTAGAAGTGTCCATTTAGTAGGTTGCCTCTCTTTATATTCATCTAGTAATAAAATCATATTCTCTAACACCTTTAACTGATCCATTTTGACATTCTACTCATCAATTTTAATCCTTAAAATGAATGGCTTTAATTCTATTAAGTTACTGAGGTCAAAGGATTCTCAAAAGTGAACAAACTATCTCTCTATACATTGGATTACATTTCCACTTGTCAGAAGAAGTGGGCAAAAATACCACACACAAACAAGATTTACTTTTTCGTCATAGAGCACTCATCCACGTTGATCTTTTTCACTCTCAAGCCACATGCAATGTCAGTTAAGTGACATGCTCAGAGTCATGAGGTAGGTAAACAGAGGTTAAGGGAATCAAACCTTGGACCACAGGAAGTAGCTTGTTAGCAGCTCACAACCTTAATCCTTTGCACTAATTGCCAGACTTATCCTTGTAAATAGTGCTGATTATCCATGTACATAATCTTAAAAGGAAAATAAGTTCCCTATCATTTAGTGCAGGACTAACATTAAACGTCTTGCAGAGCAGAACACAAATATAGAAGAAAAATCTTACTAAGCAGGGAGAGAAATAAAAGCATGTAATTCAAGCTGTTCAGGAAAATCAAATATGTTTTATTATAGGTTAGTACTAGACTAACTGCCCTTGTGGGCTATTTTAAGCCTAGCCAATTACCACATGGGAGAATCAAACCCTACACCTTGTGAGTGTAAGATAAACACCTCAACCATTATACCAACCTCCCACTGTCAGAGCTTTAAATAAAAGACTGGTAATTGTAAATAAATTGAACAAATAACAGAAATCAAAATAACTAAGAACAGTCACAAGTAGAAAGAGTAATGGAAGCTACACCTTTTATGAGACCCTGTAATGCATAAAGTGAGAGTAGGACTTAGGAGTACCACAATGCTATCCTGCATGTGGGATATCATGTGGTACTTCCTTCTTCAGCAGCTGATGCCATGATAGTAATGAGAAAACATGCATGCTGACTGGCTTCTATATGTCTCCCTTACAACACCTATTAAGAAAGTCTTGGTAATCATAAAAGACGCCACACATGGTGTCATCCTGTAAATGAATGGCAGTTGTGGAAAGTACAGTTGTGTATGTACACTTACTGAAACAGTGGATGTTTGAATGATCACTGCTGCAGTAGCCTTTGTGATATGGGTCATATCCTGTTTGGCTATAACAGTTAGCTAGCATCCAAAGCTTCAGTGCACCTTCCACACACCCAAGCTGTTAGGTTGAGCAGAGGTGACTAAAAAGCCAGGTTTGGGCTCCAAATCCTTCAGAGCTTTCATGCCAACTAAGAGAGATAGGTAAGCCCTGATAGGGTATTGCTAGAAAAGTAAAAAGGAGTCCATAGCTTGGCATAAGAAACACACAAAATCAAGGGAGATGGAGGACAGGAGGGGTTACTGCAGCAGTCAACATTCGAACAGCTACTGTTATGGTACGTTTACTTACATAACTGTACAATATTTTTCCAATGGATCACTACTACAATAGCCTTAGCTATATGGGTAGATCACCATAGCTTAAAATAACTGGGTGGTGAAAGGAAGGATCCAGGAGCCCCTGCACAGAGGTCCTAGCAAAGCCTGCTCTACACTTGGAGAAGGGAGTTAGCTTATAGTTCTTTGTAGAAGTATGCACTGAAAACCAAGTCACTGCTTCTAGAATACTTTTACACTCCAACCCTTTCCAAAATTCTACAGATGAAGCCAAGTCCCTGGTAGAGTGAGCCATGACCTTGTCTGGAATAGTTTCGCTGTGATCAGAATAATAAAAGGCAATAGCCTGAGACAAACATTTGGAAATATTCTGCTTTGACAGAAATTGTCCCATATTACCTTCACAAGAAGTGAACAACTGATTAGAGGTACTGAAAAATTTTGTTCTGACAAGATATTACCCGAGTTGTCTGTGGACACCCAATGTATAAAGTATCCTCTCCCCTTCATTTTTGGGACCTGGAAAGAAAATGGAAATGGACAGACAGGATTAAAATAAACTCATATCATTTTCAGTATTTAAAAAGGAATTGCTCTCAAAGAAACACTATCTCTGCAAAAAAATGAGAAGGTTGACCCACCAAAAGACCTTGCAACTCAAATACTTTTCTTGAAGATGTCAGAACAATCAGTAAAACAGTTTTCTGTGTGAAGAAAAATGGAGCAAGTGTTAGCTTCTGTAACACAAAATTAAGATCCCAAGAAGGAGCCAGTGGTTTTCAGAGAGATTTATTATGTAAAACCCTTTTCAAAAAGATTTTGACATGAGACTGCATTGAAAGAGAAAGATTTATGGGAAGACACGCTGAAATGGCAGATAAATGAATCTTGATGGAGAAGTAATAATAGCTATAGGATAGTAACTCACACAAATATTGCAAAACCAGAGAAACACTAGCCCTGAATGGGTGCTGGTTGCTTTGGTGGCACCAACTAGAAAACCTTTTCCATTTGCTAATATATGATTTCCTAGTAGCAGACTTTCTTGCCACTATCAGTACCTACTGCACATCCTCAGCAAACAAGTGCCTAAAAGGAATTAATACCCTATCATCCATGCAGTCAGCTGAAGGTGAATGGGGTTGGGGTGTATTAAACATCCTTGATCTTGTGCAAGTAGATCCACTCTGCTATTCATACTGTGGTATTGTCTGTAAAAACTTGAAGAGGTCCTGGGGACCAAAGATGATTCAGAGGTTAAGTAACTTGATCAGGGTAAGCATCTATTTTATATTTTATGTGTTTGCATCTGTCTTTGCTGTCCCACATACCTTGCATTTTATTTCTCCTGGAATGACTCCCCAAGCAAAGTCCAATGTATCTGTGGTGACCAACTACTTTGGACCAGGGAGGGAACAAAGGCAGACCTGGATTTAGGAACATTTGCTGTCTCCACCAAGTGAATTCTCTTCTGACAACCCACAGCACTGGGATTTAAAAAGTCAAAGAATGTTGGTGCTGTGACCAAACAGACTTCAGATACCAGTGTATCTTTCTCATGTTGAATCATGCCAGGTGTATTGTGAGACTAGAGAAAATCAGGTATACACTACTAAAGCACATCCCAGGATTAGCAGAAAAATACAAGAAAAACAAGGAATGTACCACCACAGCAAAAATAATAAAAACAGAACTTTTAACAGATAAAAACTCGTATTGTCAGAACCAGGACAAGCGCTTTCGGCAATATGCCTTCTTCAGATCCTGATTAATTTGCCCTGCACGCCTTATTTTTAAAAGAGCTAACATCCAATCATAAAACAAACTTTTAGATCACATGGCACAATAATATAGAATGTAAATCAGAATAATTCAGCAGTTTTCATAGTTGACCAGTCATTCTCTGTGCACGTAAAGATTTTGACTTTGTGGCCAATAGAATAATTACTTAGTCTCTTCCTCATTACAATGGAGTTAGTCCGATCAAAATCCCTCAACCAATAAAAAACATAGTCTTGTCAGAACCCTTCTTTTCCATCCAATAGGAATGGAAAATAAGTACTTATTGCTTACCATGTTGTCGTCCTTTCATGATATCATAGTATTTTTTAAGAAACCACAAAACATTTGGAAGTTCTTAAAATCCATTTTTTTATCTTAGCTTAGCTCTTTATTTCATAGTGCGATTGCTAGTATCATGATGGTAACTCATTCTTTGTATATCCAATCAGTCCACAGAATCTCATGTTTTTCTTAGACTCATTGTAATTAGAATAAATAATTCTCACAACAACATGGGTTTGCCGTCTGTGGAAGTTTAGCAAACATGAATAAAACGCAAACCCTCTGTGATAAAGCAAGTGCAATAAGCAAGGCTAATTTGAAAGTTAAACATGAATAATAACCAATAAGTGGTTACCAAAGTCCATTTAAGACAGGAATATTCATGTAAGACGAAAAGAAATAACATTTTTTTGTTTCTATAATGGGCATCTGATTCATTAGGGAAACCCTGATACCATTGTTAACTTGGACTCCATTCCTATTGGATGGAAAATAAGGGTTCTGACAAGACTATGTTTTTTTATTGGTTGAGAGATTTTGATCAGACTAACTCCACTGTATTGGAGGAAATAATGAGGAAGAGACTAAGTAATTATTCTACTGGCCACAAAGTCAAAATCTTTACATGCACAGAGAATGACTGATCAACTATAAAAACTGATGAATTATGTTGATTTACATTCTATATTATTGTGCCATGTGTTCTAAAAGTTTGTTTTATGATTGGATGTGAGCTCTTTTAAAAATAAGGGCAGCACAGTGGTGCAGCGGTTAACGTTGTCGCCTCACAGCAAGAGGTTCTCCGGTTCGATTCTCGGCTGGGGTGCCTTCTGTGTGGAGTTTGCATGTTCTCCCTGTGTTCACGTGGGTTTCCTCCCACATTCCAAAGACATGCATCTGGAGCGTTTCTCCCCGGGCCTCCGCTGAAAACAGGCTCTGTGGAACCTAGTTGGACATTCCCGGTCAACAAATGTTAAATAAATAAAATAAATAAGACGCTCAGGACAAATTAATCAGGATCTGAAGACTGCATATCACCGAAAGTGCTTGTCCTGGTTCTGACAATATGAGTTTTTATCTATTAAAAGTTTTGTTTTTATTATTTTTGCTGTGATGGAACATTCCTTGTTTTTCCTGTAGGTGTATCATGAGAATCGTAGATGACATGAGATCCAAAATCCTCAAGTATTCCCTCACTGTAACCAAATTCTAAGTGGAAAACTCTAGAAATATATCTAGATATGGCTCTATTTTTTTTCCTGTGGAAGAAAAGCTCTTTGAACTCAGGTGTCGAGCAGACACCCAAGGAACACAATGTTCTGTAAAGGAGTCAAAATAACTTTTGAATGTTTTCTTGGAATCCCAGCTTGTGTAAGAGATGTCTTACTCAGGGTGATAGATTCCTAACATTTTGAAAAAGACTCTGCAAAGATAAGTAAGTTGTCCAAGTATGGAAAATGTGGATACCCTATATATTTGCTATATCTAGAGCTAGAAACTTTGTGAACACACTTGCTGCAGTGGACAGTCAAAAGAGTAAGGCATATAACTTATAATGTGATCTAGACACACAAAACCTTAAGAAATGCCTTAAATCTGGATGGATATGGGCCAATGAGGGGTTTTGTTTAACATGAATAGGAAGCTTATTCCAAAGGTGGGGCAACCTCTGTGAGACAAATCTCTCTCTCTCTCCAGCAAGTTCTGTTGATGCCACATACCAGATTAAGGTCCATTGAGCGAGTAACCCATGTGTCATTTGACTTGTGAATGTGCGGCATTTCAGTCATAGCTGGGTCAGAGATTGCTCTATATGTAAGGCACAGGTGGCCTCTGAGCAGTCTGTACGACACACAGTAAACTGACAATGGTTTCAGTCAATTCGCATAAGACAGATCTTGAAGACCCTGAATTTTCTTCATAAAGAACCTTTTGTGATCTCTCCAATTGCTGCACAGGAGGGGTGGGGGTTAAAAAAATCTCTTTTTCTGGAGGCAATGTCCTTACATATTAGATGAGCAATATAAAATGCCCTTCTTACCACTGTAGAGACATGGTGATTGATGTTAAGGTTTCTGTCAACCTCTGTGCCCAGATCTTGCACCACTGACTGTGTGCTTAGTGTACTGCTATTGATGTGGTAGTTTGCAGGAACTTCACCCTTGCTGAACGGGATGATAAACATTAAGACCATAACTTTGGCACCAGTCATTAGTTCGCGTAAGACCTTTTTGCAGGATGTAGACATCACTAGGGGTTTCGATAATCACTTCCAGTTTACAGTCATCGGTGAACTTTGTCAGCCACAGTCCTTTAGTAGTTTTAGCCTGCACTTGGGAGAATTAGATTCCTGACAGTAGGGGTCCCAGAACCGATCTCTCTGGAACTCACTGGTTACAGGTCTGCTGGAGGAGGAGGTGGAGTCCCCTATTTTGACTGCATGAGTTCCATCAGTGAGCCAGTTTGCAACCCACCTGAAAATGAACGGCTTAATACCCAGCTGGATGAGTTTATCAATGATGCCTGATTCGTGGATTGTGTCAAAGGCCTTGGCTAAGTCTTAGTAGGCCGTATGCACAGATATGCCCTCATCTAGGGCTTTGGTGACTGTCTCGAAGTCCACCAAGTTTAACAAGCATGATCTCTCCTTGACAAAGCCAAGGCAACTGCAGGGCTTATCATATTGGTGCCCACAACAAAACAAGTCAAGCAATTTGCTCTTGGTTTATTTATCTTTTGTTAAGATCTCATTTTTCACATTACCTCTTAGAATGCAGCCAGGCAAACCTTCTCAAAACAGTACCAGTGGCCAAAGCCCTGGAAGAAGTATCAACAGAGTCATAAACACACTATAAATAAAGAGTTGTGGCATGTACAATGGATGAAACTAAATTAATTAAAGCAGATTTTTTTTCTCATGAAAAGAAACTGCAGACAAAACATTCCTCATACTTTCACAATTAGCCAGAAAAAGAATTCATCATAACGTTCCATCTGAGTAGTTCTAGTTCATTTGTCTTCAACATGTAGGATATGGATCTGTATCAGATCCATGCCGGCAACTTTACTAGCATCTGCTCAGAGCTCCAAGCTCCTCCCCTTACGCATAATACACCTCCACTACCTTCCATCCCCAGATCGAGTTTGCTGAACCTTATACTGATAACCCGACCAGAAAAACTACTGTGATCTATAACTGCAGCCCGTAGGCTGTTCATATGCCAAGGTCCAGGGGAAGTAGGGAGTGAGGGTTGAAGACAAATGAAGTAGAACTACTCAGATGGAATGCTATGGTGAGTACATAACTTCTTCATCTGAAGTAGTTTACTTCATTTGGTCTTCAACCTGTGGGACAGAGTCCCCAGCTACTAAACTCCTAGGAGGCCCTCGTGGAAGATATTCTGGAGTACTGCTGAACCAAAGGATGCTCTCTTTTTGGATGTCAAATCCAATTTGTAATGAGAAATAAACGTATGAGATGAGGACCAAGTAGCTGCATAACAAATATCATCCAAAGACACTCTAGACCAAAAGGCTGCAGACGTAGCCATGGACCTAGTGGAATGAGCTTTCACCTGACCTGGAGGAGATATGCCTCTGTCCTTATAGACCTGAAGGATACATGAAGAAATCCATCTAGCAATAGTGACCTTGGAGATAGGTTCCCCAAAAAGGGTTTATAGAAAGATACAAACAACTGATCAGATTTATGGAAATGTTTTTGTCCTGTGTAAATAGAATCGTAACTGTCTATGAACATCAAACAGGTGGAGTATGTATTCCATCTTGTTAGATAAATTAGGAAAAAACACAGGCAAATTGATGGTCTGATCATGAAGATCATCAAATTGATGGACAATACAGTTACAACTGTTGAATCCTACACAAATGCACTCTATAAGCACTTACACGAGTGCATGGATCGTGTTATCCCAAACAGAACCATGACGCTATCCTCCAAAAAAAGGAAGCCAATCTGGTGGTCCCCTGCCATAAACAAACTGTACAACAGAAAGAAGAAACTGTTGCAAAAGAGAGTAAAATCCCATGAGTGGAGGAGATCCCTGGTCAGCCTCAGTAAGAAGCTGAGATCCCTTATAAGATCCCTGAAAGCTAGCTACGAAAATAAAATCGGCACTAATTCTTTTTTTTTCAAAACAGGTTTATTGTTTTAACATATAAGAGAAATATCATTTTATTTATTTATTTATTTTACATTTGTTAACCGGGAGAGTCCGACTAGATACATGTCCATTTTCAGTGGAGGCCCGGGGAGAAAAGCTCCAAGTACATAACAGACATATGAACATTGTTAATGTAAAAAAAGGAAGATAGTTGAGTTCTAAATACAATATAAAGATACATCACATCTTGGGAAAAAAAAAAAAAACAGCAGCATATAAAAAAAAAACATAGGTCAGTTACAAAGGCGAGGCACCTTGTTAAAAAGCGGTTAAGGATAGTGAGGTAAGAGAAGGGTAAATGATAGTGGTTAATCAGGTTTGGAACAGGGACATTGCCAGAGAGTATTGAGATGGGGTTTAAGCTTTTTTTTGAATTGTAGGAGTGAGGGTTCTGAGGTGAGCATGGTCGGTAGGGAGTTCCACATTTTACCTACAAAGTTTGAGAATAGAGAATCCCCAGCAGAATTATTGGCTTTGGTAGTTTGAGCTAAGATCTTATTGGAGGAGCGTAAAGATTGCAGGTTAATATAGGGGTGAATGATGTTTTTCAGAGCTGGTGTTTTCTCTGGGTGATACAGTATCTGGTGAGCCGTTTTGAGTTGGTTGAAATGGAGTTGGCTGGAAAACTCTAACCACCCTAGTTGCTTCAAGTTAGTGCAGTGGTGCGTTCTAAAGGTGGAATTTGTAGCAAATCTAGCTATGTGATTGTAACAAGAAGCAAGTTTGTTAAGGGTTGTCTTGTTTAGGTTTGTAAAGAGGGGGGAGGCATAGAAAAGAGTTGATAGTAGGTGTGTGCTGGCAATTGTAATTTTAGCGTGAGGAGTGAGAAAGTGTTTTACTTTATAGAGAGAGCCAAGCTTTTTATTTACGGTTTTGATGGTAAGATTGAAATGGGTGTCAAATTTAAGGGAGTTATCAATGGTAACACCTAATAGCTTTGTGTGAGCTTCTGGTGATATAGTGATTCCATTGGAGGATGTAATAGAGAAGGTGGGGGGAAGAGTCTTGTTAGTGGGTGAGAAAGAAAGTAGTTTTGTTTTGTTGGGGTTGAGAACTAGTTGTTGACTTGAGAACCATTTTTCTATTAGGTTGAAGGTGTCTTGGGTTGAAGCAGTGAGGTCTGCCAGGTTGGAGGCAGTGCTGATGATAGTCGAATCATCTGCATATTGAATGCATGTGGCATGGGGGGTGATTGTGGGAAGGTCATTAACAAAGATGGTGAAGAGAAGAGGGCCAAGAATAGATCCTTGGTGAACTCCAAGTGTAACAGGTAGGCATGTAGATAATTTGTCCTGCCATAGAACAGCCTGTTGCCTATTGGACAGGTAGGATTGGAACCATTTCAGCGTGGAATTGCTGAGTGATAGTTTTTTTAATGTATGGAGGAGTTGAATGTGGTTCACCATATCAAAGGCCTTGGAGAGGTCTAAGAAAAGAGCAGATGATAGTTTATTATTGTTTCTGAAGTTATTGATGGTATTGGAAAAGGATAGTAGGGCTGATGTGGTACTGTGATTTGGCCTGAAGCCATGTTGGGAGTTAGCTAGAATTTTATTTTTGGTGAGGTGTTCCATCAGTTGTTTGTGGACACACTTTTCCATAATTTTGGCCAGGGGTGAGAGTATAGCTATAGGTCTGTAGTTGGTTAGCTCTAGTGAGCTACCACCTTTATGGAGAGGAATAATTTGGGACATTTTCCATATGGAGGGGATGAAGGCTTCTGACAAGGTACGGTTTATGATTATGGAGACGGGATAGGAAATGGCCTCAGCTGCTTTTTGCAGAAACTCAGCTGGGAGAAGGTCAGCTGCTAGCTTAGTGGGTTTTAGTTTTTTAAGAAGAGATGTTATAAAGGATATGGGTACTGGATCGAAGGTAAATAGATGATCTGATGCAGTTGTAGTATTCTGCTGGCATGGGTAGTGGAGTGGGCTGGTTGTTTGTTTGAATTGTGTGGCCAGGGATTGTATAGTTTCTGTGAAGAAACTATTGAATGTGTTAGCAATGTTTACAGGGCACTGTTGTTTGCAAGTTGTTGGAGTGGGGGTGGTTGCCTGGCCTGGGTGCAGGAGCTTGTTTAAGCCTGCCCAGAATTTTTGTGGATTATTAAGTTGTTTGTGTTGGAGGTGGAGGAAGAAGTTTTTTTATCATTTAAGATCATTCTTTTAGTTTCATTTCTAAGTTGCCGGAAGGTTTGGTGGGAGTGTGGGTCTTTAGAGGTATGCCATGTGACCCACATCTTGTTTCTAGATAGGATTTTGGATTTTGTTTCCTTAAAGAGCCATGGTGCGGTTTTGGTTTTAGTTCTAATGGACCGTATTTGAGCATGGGAATCTAGAATCTTGAGGAAGGTGGTGTTGAAGTAGATAACTGCCTCTTCAAGAGGAAGAGACTTGAGTATTGTCCAGTTGTGGGCTTTAAGTTCAGTTTGAAAAATGGAGGCGATGAATTTATTATTGTTCCTGATTTTTTTTATGGTTGTAAGAAGGGGGGTGATTTTCTTGAATTTGATAACATAGGTGAGTAAGTGATCACTCATGTCCTCTGGGTGAGTACCTGCTGAGTACTGGTCAGGATCTTTATTAGTAAGGATCCAGTCCAGGATGCTGTCTTTGTTTTGGGGTTTACCTAGTCTGGTAGGAGTGGATATGAGCTGAGAAAAGCCATGTAGATTTATGCTGCTAGATGGGGAGCTAGATGAGAAGGAATTCCAATCGATGTTGAAGTCACCTAACACTATGGATTCCTGGGGGTGAGTTTGAGTTAACCAGTGGAGAAAGTCCTCTAAGGTTTTGTTATTATTGTTGCCTGGGGGGATGTAAATACATGCTATATTTATGCTTTTATGTTTGTTTGGTTGAAGTTTTACAAGTAGAATTTCAGCATTGTTTGTTAGGAGGGTTGTGGAGAGGCAAGGGAGATTTGTAATGTATTTTTGTAGAGTATGGCTACACCGCCACCTTTACGAGTTATTCGGTCTGCTCTTAGTATATCATACCCTGGTGGGATTATCTGTGTGTCTTTCGTACTTGGTTTAAGCCAGGTTTCTGTGAGACATAGTAGGTCTGGGGAACAAGTAGCTAAAAGGGCATGTAGGTTGTGAATCTTATTGTTTACACTTCTGATGTTTAGATGACAGGTCAGAAGAGAGTTAAAGGGTCTAGAGTTTAGATTGAGAAGTGGAGGGGAGGATAGGGTGGAATTACAATTGAGTGGAGGGGAAGGGCCAGGGTTGGGGTGGATATCACCATCTGTGGCTAGTCTGTGATTCAGAGTGGTAATGAATTTGAGGGCTTTGAGTAGAAGTTTGTAGTAATGTTTATCATTTGGCCTAATATTGGTAGGTTTGATAATTACATAGCGTTCGAGTTCTAACAAGGTGGGTGAGTAGGGAGTTGAGTCATGGCCTCTGTTGTCAATTATGGGTGAGGGGTTGGTTTGGTAGTCTGGGTGGTGGAAGCCTATGTAAGACCAGGTTTCATATAGGGTAGCTAGGTAAGGGACAAGTAGGAGGGGAAAAAGAGTTAGTATGATAAGCTTCCTGGGTGGTGTCATATTCCGTTTGATCTTAGAGGGCGGTAGTGAGGTACAGGAAGTTAGTGGACAGTAGGGGGAGTGGTTTGAGGTTATAAAAGTACGAGTACTGGGGGCGGGTGGGAATAGGGGGCAGGGCGGTGAGCGGAGCGAGCACGGCAGCGAGTGCTTTCATGAGCGGGTTTACTAAGCCACTAGAGCCCAGGTTTCAAGATGTAACTCCTGAATAATTAACTTGCAGGTGAGTAATCTCATCTAAACAAACACCAGGTTCAATGCCTATGCTTTGGGAGCTTGTTTTTACAATTTTATAGCAGTTTGCCTTAGTTTTAGAGTGTGTTCTGTAGTTTAAGTGGAGTATATGCAAACAAGCTTGGAGTTTTTGTTTGGGTAAGCCTAGGGAGATTTGTGCTAGTGCTGAGGACCCTTAAATAATACTTTACTTTAAAGTCTATACTAAAATGACCAGATAATGACCTGTTTTGTTTTTACAGGTTGTGGGCAAAAGTAGAGTAATCGCTCGAAAAAGGCGAAGTTCTTTTCTGCCTTACGCTGTGCAGGGGAAGACCTGGGAGGGATAGAGAGAGAGCTTGATTTCAGAGGCAGTCAGAAGCAGCTGTGTAGCTTAAACAACATTAGACTACCCGAGGAAACCCCTAAATTATGTTAGTAAAATCTTCACATATCTTTACATATAGCATAAATCATTATAACACATTAGCATTTTACTGCAACAGTGCCTTATGACTGAGAGTCAAAGAATGTTGAATGTTGAATATCCTGCTTCTCAAAAAGTATACAGAAGGCTCTCAATTTTCACTCTAATGAACAGCTCTGCAAAGAGCTTGTCATACTAAAGTCTGGTTACCAAACACATTTAGCTACAGAGACACAACTTAGCTTTAAAGAAACAAGTAGCTACAATATTCATGTCATTCAATACTGCATTATGTAGCTATGTAGCAAAAAAGAGTTACATCAGTTACTATTAAATCACACAATTCAACTTAAAGACATTTAACAGTCTATTAGGAACAATGAATAACAGCTTAATACATACCACAGGAGGTAGAGGCCGGTAACAAGGTCCTACAGCACTAGGAATTTGAAATTAAAGGCACCAGACAAGGGTTATTTCAAACCTTTGTAACAGGGATAGAATGGGGTGGGGGGTTTACACTAAGCCACTAGAGCCCAGGTTTCAAGATGTAACTCCTGAATAATTAACTTGCAGGTGAGTAATCTCATCTAAACAAACACCAGGTTCAATGCCTATGCTTTGGGAGCTTGTTTTTACAATTTTATAGCAGTTTGCCTTAGTTTTAGAGTGTGTTCTGTAGTTTAAGTGGAGTATATGCAAACAAGCTTGGATTTTTTGTTTGGGTAAGCCTAGGGAGATTTGTGCTAGTGCTGAGGACCCTTAAATAATACTTTACTTTAAAGTCTATACTAAACTGACCAGATAATGACCTGTTTTGTTTTTACAGGTTGTGGGCAAAAGTAGAGTAGTCGCTCGAAAAGGGCGAAGTTCTTTTCTGCCTTACGCTGTGCAGGGGAAGACCTGGGAGGGATAGAGAGAGAGCTTGATTTCAGAGGCAGTCAGAAGCAGCTGTGTAGCTTAAACAACATTAGACTACCCGAGGAAACCCCTAAACTATGTTAGTAAAATCTTCACATATCTTTACATATAGCATAAATCATTATAACACATTAGAATTTTACTGCAACAGTGCCTTATGACTGAGAGTCAAAGAATGTTGAATGTTGAATATCCTGCTTCTCAAAAAGTATACAGAAGGCTCTCAATTTTCACTCTAATGAACAGCTCTGCAAAGAGCTTGTCATACTAAAGTCTGGTTACCAAACACATTTAGCTATAGAGACACAACTTAGCTTTAAAGAAACAAGTAGCTACAATATTCATGTCATTCAATACTGCATTATGTAGCTATGTAGCAAAAAAGAGTTACATCAGTTACTATTAAATCACACAATTCAACTTAAAGACATTTAACAGTCTATTAGGAACAATGAATAACAGCTTAATACATACCTCAGGAGGTAGAGGCCGGTAACAAGGTCCTACAGCACTAGGAATTTGAAATTAAAGGCACCAGACAAGGGTTATTTCAAACCTTTGTAACAGGGATAGAATGGGGGTGGGGGGTTTACACTAAGCCACTAGAGCCCAGGTTTCAAGATGTAACTCCTGAATAATTAACTTGCAGGTGAGTAATCTCATCTAAACAAACACCAGGTTCAATGCCTATGCTTTGGGAGCTTGTTTTTACAAATTTATAGTAGTTTGCCTTAGTTTTAGAGTGTGTTCTGTAGTTTAAGTGGAGTATATGCAAACAAGCTTGGATTTTTTGTTTGGGTAAGCCTAGGGAGATTTGTGCTAGTGCTGAGGACCCTTAAATAATACTTTACTTTAAATTCTATACTAAAATGACCAGATAATGACCTGTTTTGTTTTTACAGGTTGTGGGCAAAAGTAGAGTAGTCGCTTGAAAAGGGCGAAGTTCTTTTCTGCCTTACGCTGTGCAGGGGAAGACCTGTTTTGTTTTTACAGGTTGTAACAAAATCATAACAATCATAACAATTTTATACAAGTAATTAAAAATAGGTATTATTATAATATTCAACAAAACAACTAAAGTATTTACAAAGACATCCACTACAATCAGATCAATTAATTAAACTAAAATACCATGTTATTGAAATTAAAATTTTTTTAACAAATTTTGTAAATTATCCCATACAATATAATAAGATGTTTTTCTATTTGTTCTTGTCCTAATTGTGTTTATTTCCATATGGCACACTATATTCATAACATTTTTAAATTCATTGAACGAAGGAGGTGTATCTGAAATCCAATTTCTAGTTATTATTTTCCTAGCCACTGCTAGAATAGACCATAACAAGGGAAGCTTAACCTTTTTAACACTTTGAGGTACAGGTGTGTTGAATAATATAAGAGATTTAGAAATAATGAAATTATCTGTAAAAAGAGCCTGCAAAAATTCATTAATTGACTTCCAGCATTCTTTCAATTTTATACAGTCATAAAACATATGAGCCCAGTCAGCATTAATTTCTACATTACATCTCTTACATAAATTATCTTTATTATTTATTTTATTCATCATCAAAGGTGTATAAAAGATCTATGTAAAATTTCCATGTATAAAGTCTCCAGACAATGGAAGACGTAGTTCTATAAGCAGATTCCAATATATATTGTTTATCTTGTTGATTTGGTGGGTCCCCATTAATAGAGGTGAAATAATTCCAGTATGAATCTACACTGTAAAAAGTTTCTTGTCTGATAATTTTATGTATGTATGAAAGTTTACCTTTATCAGAAACTTTATGTTGTAAATTTAATATAAAGTAATCAATCAGTGTTGGAATAGATTCTTTAACTGTTATAGACATTAGATCTATTTTATTAATGAGATGTTGTCTAAAGGTCTGAACCTCTAAACCAGCAAGTTTCTCTTAGATCAAATTCTTGTTTTAAGAAATCTATATTTTTAACTTTATTATCAGATATCAACTGATACCAGTACTTTAGATCATTATCTATAGTTAAATGAGTTCCTTCAGAAGTAGATGACAAAAGCATACCCTGAGTATACATTATAGGGAATACAATAAAATTCCATTCCCTATACTTAGGGTGCATGAATATAAAGTTACGATAACTAATAATAATATTTAATGGGTAACAAACCATATGTTTAGGTGTAATAGGTGAAGTACAAAATTCCTTTAGTAACCATAACATGGAGTTATTTACAATCATATTTTTATGTGTTAAGGAGATTTTCATGAAGTGCATACTAATTAGCTCCCAATAATCTTTCCATTTTGTGACATATGACTGATCTATTAATAAAGTAATAACTTTTACAATAGAAGAGATAGTATATAAATTAAAGTCTGGAAAAGAAATACCCCTTGAGACCAGCTATTAGTATGTTTCTTTAATGCAATCCTAGGTCTATTAGGTGCCCATAGGAAATTTAACATTAGTGTATTCAGTTTCTTGATAATTATTTTTGTAGGTGGAAGTATTATTGATTGTATTAAGTATAAAATCTTGGGGAATATTATCATTTTAATAATTGTAAGTCTCTCCTCCATAGTAAAAAACATATTATTCCAGGTATTAAAAAGATTTTGTATATTAAGAAAACAGGTATTATAATTATTATATATAATAGATTTAATATCTTTAGATAGTATTATACCTAAATAAGTTATCTGACCTGAATTGGGTACATATTTAGTAAAATCACTAATGAGAATATTTTTTCGTGTATATATATAGGTAGTATTTTTGTTTTTTTCTTCATTGAATATTAAACCAGAAATACTTTTAAAATTCATCATTTTATCAAATAGAGACTGCATAGAAGAATTAGATCCTGCTGATGTAATTAGAACATCATCTGCAAAAAGTTGAATTTTGGATGTTGTATTTTCATCTATTCCAAAACCCTCTATGTCAGTACTGTTTCTGATCAAATTAGCCCAAGGCTCCATTACTAAAGTGAATAATAGTGGAGAAAGTGGACATCCTTGTTTTGTACCTTTAAGAATGGGTATTTTTTGTGAAACATATGTTCCTACCTTAATATAAGCCAACGTTCCTTTGTATAAATGCTCAATTAGATTTACAAATGCATCTGAGAAGTTTGTGCACTTCATTAAGGTAAACAGATAGTCCCAACTTACTGAATCAAATGCTGAACTTATATCAAGACTAATAAGTGTTAAATCTTTCTTTTTCCTATTTGCAAAATCTATTAATGTTAAAGTTATTCTTATATTGTCAAAAGTATTTCTATTTACAATGAAGCCTGTCTGATCTATATCTATAATGCCGGGAATGATTGTCTTCAATCTATCAGCAAAGATACTCATAAACATTTTATAATCAACATTAAGTAATGAGATGGGCCGATATGAAGAACATCTAGTTGGATCTTTATTAGGTTTCAAAATTGGTGAAATAAATGTATATTGCCAAGATGGGGGGGTTATTAACTCAGATTGGGCCAAAATAAAAACCTTATGTATTAATGAATATGTACTTTTAGAAAGGATTTTATATATCTCTGGTATAATACCATCATTACCCGGTGCTTTGTTTGATTTAAGCTTATTTATTTGTGTAATAACTTCTGTATATGAAATACTCTTGTCCAATAGTTTAATCTGTTGTTTATTAAGCTTTTTATTCATGTTTGTGGTTATAAACTCCTTTATTTTATCTTTAGGTTCCATGTTAATGTTATTATGGTTAATTTTGTGAAAGTGATTTCTAAATTCATCTAGTATTTCTGGTATACTAGAAACATTCTTCTTTTCCTTAGAGAAAAGATTTCTTTGATATGGTTTTGTTTATTCAACCTTTTGTTTTATTTTTAAGTCTATGTAAGTATTTGGGGCTTATTGAATAAGACAAAAACTTGTATTCTCTAAAGTTATTTTAACTTTATGAGTTAAAATTTCTTTGTATTTCTCATTTAGTTTGTTTATTTCTTCAATAACTTTCTTGTCCATAATATTTTCTTTATTATTATGTTTATAAGAGTCTAATTTACTTTGAATATCTAACAATTCCTTATCCCAAGATTTCCTTTTATTATTATACCATCTGATACTTTGTCCATATAGATATGATTTTAAGGCATCCCAAACATAAACAATGGAGACTTCAGGAGTATTATTTATGTCTAAAAATGTTTTACTTCTGAAAGTATATATTCTTTATAGTCTTTTAGTTGAGTTAAGTATGCTGGTATCCTTTTGATCTGAACATTATGAGTATTTTTTTATCATGAATTCAAAAACAACTGAATTATGATCAGATATAGGACATGAAATGATTTTGGAATTAATTAAATCTGTTACCATCTGGTTAGAAATATAGACCCTATCTATTTTTGAATAAGTTTTGTATCTGTTAGAAAAAAAGGTGTATGGTAATGACTTTGAATCTATCTGATTATTAATATCATTCAAATGATAAGAATTAGCAAAATCATTTAAATGCTTTGCATTAGATGTAATTCTTCTTTTCCCTATAGTGGTAGTATCACTTTCATGTAGTATACAATTAAAGTCACCAGCTAAAATAATATCTCCTATAGAGAATGATATGATCTTATCAAGATGATGTTTCACTGTATTAATACCAATTCCAGGTATCCGATATACATTAATTAAAGTGTAAGTCTTCCCATTAATTTGTATTGTAACCATACAAAACATTCCTTTGTCATCCTGATAAGACTTAATGGTTTTAGGAATGGGCATACTTTTATTCCATAAAATAGCCACTCCTCTTTTTTTCTGAGTGTGCTCTGAACTAACCAATACTGTATATTTTTTGTGGCTAGTTTATCAATATCTTTTTTCAAAAGATGGGTTTCTTGTAGGAAGACTAAGTTGGCCTTATGTAAATTAATGTATCTTATTAAGCTTGCCCTTTTACATGGATTATTCAATCCATTAATGTTTAAAGAAATTCCTTTTAAAGATGTCATTTGGCATTTTTAAAACTTATGAATCTTATGATCAAAATAACAAATAACAAGATAAGTAATGTTACATCTCCTCCTTTAGGTGTACCTTTAAATATAGCTGTATTTATTGAATCTCTTATGGGATTTTGTATAGGATTCAATTTTGTTTGTAGCGACAATGAATGTACAAAATATATTGTGGATGTCAAAACTATATACAAATAACAATGAACAAATGAAAATAATGTAAGGATTAAACCTTGCATCCAGCCTGGAGTTATAAACTCCAACTTAGAGTAGTATTTACCACTCAAGTTAACCCCCTACCCTAAGCAGCAGTACCTCAGCTACCACCTTATCAATTTAATACTAGTTATATTTAACTGAGGTTAACAGTTTTCAGTTCAATTATCTAGCAAGACAAGACTACACATTTGGTAAAACAGCATCATATAAACTAAAATAAACCTTTTTTTTTTTTTTTAAACTGTTCATACTACTATATACATCCATGTAATATAAAACACTTGTATTCAAATAGCATTCAAATAATCTTGATGTTAGAAATCAAGAGGAGAGAAAAATAGGTTCTAACATTCATTTAAATCAAAAACTTTGGCTAATATGATTCAGACATTACATATATTAAGATGCATCAATTTTCTGTCATGTAAATGCAATTAACAGCTTCCAAATAAACCTTGAATTGCTTGTATATGAGCATTTACTCAAACTCATTATTGTCAATAGAATAAAGTATTATATTCATAGAAATTGTTATAAATCATACTGCATAGTTATGCAGATTCTCAGAAACACTTATATATATATATATATATATATATATATATATATATATATACATACACACACACACACACACACACACACACACACACACACACACACACACACACACACACACACACATATATACATATATATATATACACACACACACACACACACACACACACACACACACATATATATATATATATATATATATATACACATACACACACACACACACACACACACACACATATATATATATATATATATATATATATATATATACATACATACACACACACACACACACACATATACATATATATATATATATATATATATATATATATATATATATACATATGTATACACATGTATACACACACACACACACACACACACACACACACACACACACACACACACACACACACATACACACACACACACACACACACACACACACACACACACACACACACACACACACACACACACACACACACACACACACACACACACACACACACACACACACACACACATATATATATATATATATATATATATATATATATATATATATATGATCTCACTGAGTTATGTCCTTACTGAGCACCATCTTACTTGCTGTCTCTACAATAAATTTGTCTGCTTTATACAAAATAATGCACAGCAAACACATTTTAGTAACCAGATTTTACAACCATGCTATACTACTGCTTTAAAATATATCACATGACAATTTCTTCCAGTATAGAGTTATACAATTATTTATGCTTGTCAATCAGATGAATTAAATGAGTTATAGTAATGTATATGTTTGGAACATAAGTTTTTTAACACAGATTATTAAGATGCTGTTAAGTAGATTTTCAAAAACACTTGAATAAATGTTTCATTTTCTATGCCTTCTAAAATAAGACATTTACTTACTACAAGAAACTGTATCATTTAAACTCATTATAACTGACATATTTTATGAATTATAACATAGATATTTAAGTAATTATATAAAATAACTCACATTTAGATGTTAAAGAGTTCATTTTCCTTCACATAGTCGCATTTGTATCATTTCTATTTCCTGGTAGAGTGTCATTGCTGAATCTGTGATGTGTCAGTGTGGTATCTAGGTCAAAGGTGAGACTAGCTGCTTTCAGCTTCTCTGTGAGAATTCTGAGAGTTGAAGCTTTTGAAGTAGCTCATGGACACTGTGCATGAGACAGCCCACATCCCAGATTGTCTCTCTTAACATTTTGGCGGGAAACTTATTAAAAACTAGTGACAAATATTCATTTAGCAGTGTAAATGCATCTAAACATGACAAAACCTTCACAATGTATTTTACAGGTTATTACTGCCTCTATGTAAGTGAAATTAAGCCCAAAATTATTAATAAGTAATAAAACTCAATATTTTTGTCCCAACTCAATTTTTATGCAAATCTTATTATTTACTGTGTCTATATGATCAAAAGCATTTCTATATATTAATAAAGAAAAGAAAAAGAGAGTAGAAAGTAAAAGGGTGTAAGGCAGAAATAAAAAATGTAAGAGAAAGCTATAAGAAGTATATACAATGAAATATTACTTACTGTTTATATTAATAGAGTTAAAAATAAAACATATTATTTACTATTATTTAGTTCTAATTATTATTAGTTAAAGCATGACAGATTATTTACAAACAGGCATAAGCAGTGTAATCAAGAAAGTATAATTAGGAATAGCATTTGAAGAACATATAAACTTTTTACAAGGAATAAATATGTTATTATTCTATTAATCATATTTTCATTACTCTTCTCTCCCTGCCTTCCCCCACCCTTCACCCACTACATAATCTAAATAGAATGTCATTGTTTAAACAAAGAAAAGAAGAAAAGGAGAAGAAAAAATAGAAAGATAAAGAAAAAAAAATGTATCAAATTACTAACCTTACTTCTCCTTTTCAGAAAGAGAAACAAGTTGAATCACAACTTGCCATTAAATCTCCAGATATTTTGACTAGTTATGAAACAAAACATTTCTTTGCACACAGAGAATAACTTTGATTAAATCTTTTTCAAAATATCTGTTGCTTCTTGGAAATGCAGGAACTATATTTAAAAAAGATTAATAATGAAATAAAATGATGAGAGAAAAAAAAACCTAGAACAAATCATTTGTTTTTTAGTCTCTTCTTCTTCTCTGAAGTCTTCCACGAAGTTTCAGTTGCCAGTCTCTTTAATGAAGGACTAGCCCATTCCATTTCTTCTATTTTATCCAAAATCTTATTTTTTTTGATAAACAGTAAAGCAGAGTCTAAGTCATCGAAAATTTTAGGACCATCAGGAAGGAAGATTTTAAGCTTGGCAGGAAACAGAAGGTATGTTTTAAACTGTGCTTTTTAAGCTCCCTTATTAGTGGCAGAAAAACTTTTCTTTTAGCTATTACCATGGAAGAATAGTCATTGTCAAAATGCACAGTTGTCTCATTAATCTTAACAGGAGCTTTAGCCCAAGCAGATTTAAGAACCATCTCTTTATCAAAAGATGATAAAAATCTAACTATAACTGATCTAGGATAGTTTTTGTTAGAGTTAGTATTAGCTATAGATCTATGTGCTCTTTCGATACCAAAAGAGAATGCTTCTGGTAAGTCTAAAGTTTTAGGGAGCCATGTTGTTAAAAAAGAAGTAATATTGTTACCTTCAATATTTTCTGGCAGTCCAAAAATCCTAATGTTATTGCGCCTAGATCTATTTTCCAGGTCATCCAGCTTTGTTTGTAAATGTGTATTTTGTTTCAGCAGAAACTCAATGTTGATTTCCTCTTCTTGTATTCTATTTTCCATGTCATTCACAGCTTATTCTATGCCTGTCATCTGGATCTTCTGTTGTTGCAGGTCTATATGTAACAAGTCTATTTGTTTTGTAGTTTTTTCTATGAAGGTGTCTATTTTAGTATCCATTTTATCCATCTTAGCAGTAAGTTGCTGGATTATAATTATCAGAGACTGAAGTTCTTTCTTGATGCTGGAGTCTTGAGAATTTGTCTTACTGGAACTCATTTCAGACTGATAAACTGACAGGAAAATTTCCAAAGTGATTTCTGACAGGAATATTGTTAAGATTTCCTTTCTTTTTTAGACATAGTTCAAGAACTATATCAAACAAACATATTTAGAAAGAAAATTACTTCAAAAATTAATTTTTTAAGTAATTAATTCCTGTCAGTGTAATGAAATTGGTGGAGCTGAAGAAATCTGCTGCTATCCTGTGTTCATCCTTGGCCACGCCCCTAATCGGCACTAATTCTAAGGACAACTACAAAGCATTTTACAGCTATGTCAAGAATCTCAATGGCAACACCCAGATCTTCTTTGAGTTACACCACAACGGCACGTAAATTACAGAACCAACTGATATTGCCAACATCCTGGCAGATATGTTCAGTGCTAACTTTACCACCGCCTCACCCCCTAAAGGGCCCATATCTTTACAGGAAGAAAGCAGAGTCCCTGTAATCACAGCTACACAAGGTAAAGCTGCACTCTCTAAAGCCAAAAACACAGCATCTATGGGACCAGACAACATCCCAGGCTGCATTTTACACAAACTTCAGAACAAAATGGCTCCCCACTTAAGCACCATGTTCAATAATAGCCTTGCATCAGGCTTTGTGCCCACTGAATGGTGCACAGCAACAGTTATCCCACTCCACAAAGGGGAAGTCACCACTGATCCCGGGAACTATTGACCTATTAGCCTGACAAGCCTGGTCTGCAAGGCCATGGAACTTATCATCATGGAACTCATAAACAAAGAGATTGGTAACCTCCAAACTCTTGATCCAACCCAGTTCGGTTTGTGAAAGGCAGATCATGCCTCCTGAACCTGATAGACTTCTTTGAAGCAGTTACCAAAGATGTAGATGAGGGTAAGGTGATTCACACAGCCTATCCTGACCTTGCCAAGGCTTTCGACACCATCCCCCATTCTGGAATTATAGCTAAACTCACTAAACTAGGTATAAATCCCTATGTTACAAGATGGGTTGCCAACTGGCTCACTGAGAGAACCCACACTGTAAAAGTTGCAGACTCCAAATCTGTCCTCAAAGCAGTAACAAGTGGAGTACCACAGGGTTCCATCCTGGGACCTCTCCTGTTTGGAACCTACTTCTCTGAAGTACAGGCTAACACAGAAGGCCTCTGGCTAAATGAGGTTTGCAGATGACTGCAAACTAAGAGCCATAGTCACGTCCCCAAGTGATATGGACATCCTACAGAAGGGCCTCGCTGAGACACATGCCTGGTGTCAGAGCCATGGCCTCAAGCTCAATGCCAAAAAGTACAGTGTCATCCCCTTTGGTAAAAACTCTGTACCCATGAACTACCAAATAGGCAGCAATCTACTTAACACTGAATGTGTGATAAGAGACCTTGGGACCCAGGTGGACAGTAGTATCTCCTTTGATAGTCACATTGCCACAGTAGTCAGGAAGTCCTTCTACATGGCACACCTCATCATAAAAGGGTTCTCATCCAGGAAAAAAAAGAGGTAATTTTCCCCTCTACTCGACACTCATTAGACCCATTATAGAGTACAATGCCCCTTTTGGAATGTACCTCACAAAACATCTGCAGCAGCTGGAAAGGCCACTGAAGTACTTCACAAAGAGGATTACTGCCCTCAAACAAATGCCCTACACTGACCATCTCAAAAAACTCCAGCTTTACTCTGTAGCATATCGCCTACTCTGAGGTGATCTCTGCCTAACATATAAAGCTATGTCAAACCCAGAGCTATTGGACATACTACACCTAAAGAAATCCCAAACCCTCCGAGCTACATGCTCTAGGGATCTAAACCTTGTCACCACAATAAACAGGACATGCTGCAGGGATAAATTCCTGTCCCAGAGACTTCCCATACTCTGGAACAGGCTACCCATCTATGTCAAGAAAAGTGTGGATGGGAAATAGGAAATACACCCCAGGGATCACTTCTGTGTCTCTGCTCAACAGTGGCACAGGAAAATAAATTTCTTGGGTGGCGTAAGCTAGGGAACCTTGTTGTCTAGGCTTATGTAGGCCCTTTGGGCCAATAGCCTAGTACCTACCTATGACCCTATGATTGATATTGACTGATGATGCCACCTTAGGAAGAAAGGATGGATTGGTTTGAAGGGAAACCCTATCTTTGTGAAAAATCATGTAAGGAACTTTGATGGACAAGGCCTGTAATTCTGAAACCCTTTTGGCACAGTTACTAGCGACCTGAAAAGGTATTTTCCAAGATAAATATTTCAGATCTGCTTTTGCGGCAGGCTCGAAAGGTGGAGCAACCAAAGCTTGAAGAACCATAGTAAGATCCCATGGGGGAACAGGAACTTTGACCGGAGGGGCGTAACAAAAAGGTGCCTTTAATAAAGGCTTTACACAGTCTGGAAGAGGCTAAAGAGGCAGAATTCTCGCCCACGGGAAAATGAGAGATGCAGCCAACTGAACCTTGACAGTAGAAGAACTAGCTCCGTGTTGAAAAATATCAGCTAGAAAATCAAGAATGGTAGAAATAGGAGCTGTGAAGGGGTCTAAACTCCTTTGAGGGGTCCAAAAGGAAAAATGTTTCCACTTGCTGCGATAAACCTTCCTGGTCGAAGACTTATGAGCAGCCACCAAAATAGACCTAACTGAGGAGGATAGTCCAGGAGTCCTAGCAATCACAAGAACTGGAGCAGCCAAGCTCTGAGCTTCAAACTGTCCAGATTCGGATGAAGCACCCCCAAAGGTTGTGAAATTAGATCCTGAATGGGATCCAGGATCCAAGGCGGAGGCAGAAGGTGAGACCAAAGGAAGGGAAACCATAACTGGTGAGGCCAAAATGGGGCAATGAGGATTACTTTGCTCCCCAGTCAACGAACTTTCTGTAGAAACCTCGGAATAAGAGGTACTGGCGGGTAAGCATACAGAAGACCGGGAGGCCAAACATGAACTAGAGTGTCTCTGGGGGACTTCCCCGGCAGGGAGTTCAGAGCGAAAAACTCATTGCACTTCGCGTTGGAAGGAGATGCGAAGAGATCGCAGCAAGTTTGACCCCACTCGGGAAAGATCTGTTCCGCTACTGAAAGATTCAGAGACCACTCATAAGGCATCAGAATGGTCCGACTTAGCCTCTCCGCTAGGATGTTGGACAGTCCCAGAATGTGCGGTGCGATGAGAAAGTGACCGGTGGAGATCGCTGATTCTGGCTTCGCGACAAAGGGGGTAAGATTTGGTCCCTCCCCGTTTGTTGATATACCAGACCACTGACATGTTGTCTGACTGAATTGCAATCCTTCCCAGAGGAAGAAAGAGGCACATGCAGTTGTAATTCTCTGTGGTTGTTACGGGGGTGGAAGTCAGGCTTTCGCAAACATTTGGTCTGGTTAAGCATCGCTGAGGTAGCTGAAATCTAGTTAGAGTGAACTGCCTACACAGATCCTTCTTGTATTGTTTACCTGAACATTGGAAACGTCTGCAGTTCCTGTTAGGTGTTCACAGAACACAAAAAATGTCATGGGATTAGAACCTTAATTTTCAGCATAGCTCTTCGTTGCTCATAGAATGCTTTTATCTTCAGCACACAAAATGCATTTTGGTGGAAACACTTGTCTCCACAATAAAACAGTTCCTGCTAGAAATAAGAAGAGTTTAAATGACAAGATCTGTCTCTCTTAAAACCCGGCTGCCTCGTGGTTTTGGCGTCTTTTCAGGCTTGCTAGTTGTTGCTGAAGCACCTACCAAGGGGAGAAAACGCTGAGAGAAGAAAAGGAGCCACTTTTTGTGATTTTAAGTATTTTCTTCTGATTTTTTGTTACGTTTTACTGCTTTGCCGCCTACTTTTTGGCATTTTCTTGCTTGCTAAAGTTTATATCTGTAACAGTAACAGTACTTGGAACACATCTAGAGCCTGTTTACTGCATTTCCTGTGTTGCACTTAATTTAAAATCTTTTTTTCTCTAAAAACTGCATTTTACCTGATCTTGGCCTAGCACTCAAGTGTGGGGTCATTTATTGCACTGTTGTGATTATTTTGCTGCTTGTGCATCTCTACTACCTTTAAACTACAACAAAAAGAAAAAAAAAACAGTGGGAGTGGTTAACACTGAACAGTCTGCCTGTCCCCGAAGAGTGGTTACTACCTAGAAGCTGTAGTTTTATTGGCCATTTTGGGTCAATTCTAAACTCTTTGATCTCTCTCTCTCAAAACCCTACAACTCTCTCTTTGCGCGGTTTTGCGCACTGAGCAGCATGGGGCAGCGCCGCCTAAACAGGTTTAAACTATTCCAGGCTCCACAAAGTCTGCTCTTCACTTTTTCCCTTAGAATTGTTCAAACTCTCAAAGTAATCACTCTATTCTCTTTCTAAAGCCCTGCACTTGCTCGGCTCTTATAAGGAAACACTAACTAACTAAAGCACTACACCCTCCTTGACTTCTCATAAGTATTAGGATCCCGATTGGTCCTTCCTGATCAAGTGAAAAATCAGTTCCCTTCCCTAATCTGATCAGTAAAAAAAACAGTTCCCTATACTAATCTGGTATGTCCAAGGGTCAGTTTCAAGGTTACTCTCCAGTCCAGCTGGTGAATCTGGGAATTTTGAGGCAATGTTACAATTCCTTTATGTACACAGACAACCCTCTCCTCCTTCCAACAAACTCTAATACATGTGAGTGATGCAGTTACACAGCCAAACTGGAGGCAGAGCTCTCTCAACCCAAGACTGGCACAGTCAGTCAGGAGGAAAAGGTAACCACCCACACCACAAATCCAGTCTCACACAGACCTATTGCATCTGCATACCCAACACATAAACACACAAAACCATACTCGGAGGCTCTAAATAAAAATCTGCCTAAACAGCAAAGACCTCCTAAGCAGATATCCAAGCAACAGCCACCCCTCAACAACACCCATGAATCACATATCTCACAAAATCAGTGTGCCTCACAGTCACAGCCCTTAAGGCCAAACAACACACCAAATACACTTGTTATAGGGGACTCTGTTGTCCGGTACACTGACGTTCCGCTCACCAGACTGAACAAGGAGAAGGTCACTGTAAGCTGCCTGTCTGGTGCCAGGATCCGCCACATAACGCAAGCACTCAGGTCACTCCAAAGCAAGTACAAGTATGACTCCATCATTGTCTATGCTGGTGTGAATGACCTGAGACGTACCTCCCTGGACTACATGAAAAAAGACAGAGGAGTTCTCTGACCATGTAGCCCAGGCTGGTATGACCCTGACCTTGAGTAGCATCTTGCCCTCACCAAGAATGATGCCACAGTATAAAGACAAAATGATCAGTTTCAACAATTGGCTAAAGTATTGGTGTCATTCAAAGGGGATCCAGTGTCTGTCAGCCTGGGATGACATGCTCGACAAGCCACGTTGCTTCGCTAGGGACGGCTTGCACCGGTCACCCTTAGGCTTTCATATACTGACCAAGGCTCTTGCCACCCCCATAGTGCCTTTTTTAGGCAAGGCTCAAAGGACAAACCCAAGGATAAAAAAACTAAAGGTAATACTACTCAATGCCAGAAGTCTAAGCCTCAAGATGCAAGCACTCGAGGCTCTCCTCAGTATGGAGAAAATTGATGTCTGTGCAGTAACAGAAACCTGGTTCAAGGCTCCTGAGAGCACCCCAGCACTACCAGGTTATAACTCATACCATGCATTTCGGCCCCAAAACTCGGACCAACGCACAAAAGGAGGGGGAGTATCTATATTCATCAAAGATACCTTCACCTCCAGGTTAGTGGCACTGCACGAAGCATCGGAAACCATCCATGTGCAACTAACAGCAGGCAAAACTGCCTTTCAGTTTGTAGCCTGCTACAGAACACCCTCCCTATTACAGGAACCCCACTTGGCATTCCTGAGAACACTGGAGAATATGAAAGCCTCTCCAAACGCTATGTTATTGGGTGACTTCAACTACCCAAACATTGACTGGGAAAACTACTCAAGCCCAAACACCCACGCCCAACGGTTCCTTGAATTTATAAACTCTAATGCAATGGAGCAACTGGTCACCACTCCCACAAGAGGGAACAACATATTGGACTTGGTCATCACCAACATGGGGACTCTATGTTCCACACCAGAGGTAAACCCCTCACTGGTAAGATCAGACCATAAACAAATTTCCCTGGACATCCATATCCCATCCCCACCCCCAGCCAAGGAAATCACTGTAAAGAATTTCTCAAAAGCCAAATTTGCACTTCTCAAGACTGAGGTGGAATCCTTCAAAGCCCCTGGGCCAGAGGATAATACAGCCCAATCCGCAGAATCCTTTGCAAATGCATTCTATGAGCACCTGCAGGAATGCATGGATCGTGCTATCCCAAATAAAACCAAGACTCACTCCTCCAAAAACAGGAGACCGGTCTGGTGGACCCCGGCCATAAATAAGCTATACAAGAGAAGAAGGAAGCTACTACATGACAGAGCAAAATCCCAAAAAGGGAAGGCATCTCTGATCAGTATTAGCAAGAAACTTTGATCCCTCATAAAATCATCAAAGGCCAGTTTCGAAAGAAAAATTGCCCTAGACACTAAAGATAATCACAAGGCCTTCTTTAGTTATGTCAGGAACATGGGCGGAAACTCCCAGATATGCTCTGAATTGTTGCATAACAGTACAAAATATACCGAACCTACAGTCATAGCCAACATCCAGGCAGACAGATTCAGCGCAAACTCCCCCCCTTCCCCCCCAAAGGAGCAAATGCCTATCCCAACTGAATGTAACCTCCCTGACATCACAGATGCACAGGTGAAAGCTGCCCTCTCCAAAGCAAAAAACAGCATCTATGGGACCGGACGGTGTCCCAGGCTGTGTCTTACATGAACTCCAAGAAGAACTGAACCCTCACATTAAGTCACGGTTCAAACTTAGCCTTACTACAGGATATGCACCCGAAAAATGGCGTACTGCTACCATGGTCCCACTCCACAAAGGTGGTGCCACAAAGGACCCCGGAAACTATCGCCCCATAAGCCTGACTAGTCTGGTCTGTAAAGCTATGGAGCGTATTATCATGGAACTCATAAACAGAGACATTGGGAGCCTCCAGACACTGGACCCTACCCAATTCGGCTTTGTTAAGGGCAGATCTTGCCTCTTAAACCTAGTTGATTTCTTTGAAACAGTTACCAAAGCCATAGATAAAGGCAAGGTAGTCCACACAGCCTACTTGGACCTCGCAAAAGTCTTAGACACAATACCCCACTCGGGCATCATAAATAAGCTTACCAGCTTAAATATCAACCCCTATATCACAAGATGGGTTGCAAACTGGCTCAGAGATAGAACCCACATGGTCAGAATCGCAGGTGCCATGTCCAAATCCAAACCAGTTACAAGTGGCATCCCACAGGGCTCAGTTCTGGGACCTCTCTTGTTCGGTATATACTTCTCTGAGGTTCAGGCTAACACGGGAGGATTATGGTTGACACAGTTCGCAGATGACTGCAAACTGGGGGCCATAATTGAATCTCCTGCTGACACAAGCATCCTCCAAAAGGGTCTCACAGAGATGGATGCTTGGTGCCAGAGCCACGGCCTAAAGCTAAATGTTAAAAAGTGCATAGTCATCCCCTTTGAGAAAAACAAGGTGCCCACAAATTACCACATAGGTGGTAATCCATTAAGTACGGAAGTAGTAATTAGAGATTTGGGGACCAACGTAGATAGTAATCTCTCCTTTGATAATCACATTGCCAAAGTGGTTAGAAAGACCTTCTATATAGCCCACCTTATCACAAAAGGGTTCACATCTAGGTCAAGAGAGGTCATTGTGCCCCTCTACTCATCACTCATCAGGCCCATAATTGAATACAATGCCCCTTTTGAGATGTACCTTACCCGACACCTGCAGCAACTGGAGAGACCCCAAAAGTACCTCACCAAGAGGATCATGGGCTACAAACAGATGTCCTATACAGCCCGACTAAAGAAACTCCAGCTCTACTCAGTTGCTTACCGCCTACTCAGAGGCGATCTATGCCTGATGTACAAAGCCATGTCAAACCCAGAATTAATGGATATGCTCCACCTCAAAAAATCCAAGTCCCTTAGAGCTACACGCTCCAGGGACCTAAACCTCAGCACAAAAATAAATAGGACATGCTGTAAGGACAGATTCATTTCCCAGAGGCTCCCCTCACTCTGGAATAGAATCCCAATTCATGTTCGACATAGCCCCTCGCTGACCCTCTTCAAGTGAAATCTGGACGCGTGGATGGGAAATTGCAAATTCACCCCTGGGATCTCTTCTGTGTCCCTGCTAGACAGAGGCACAGTAAACTAATCTTAAAAGGGTACCTTCTGTGACCTACCTTACAGAGGCACAGTAGGCTAATCTAATAGGGAGGCGGACGCCAAATGCACTCTGGCTAGGCTTATAAATGCCCTAGGGCAGATAGCCTAGTATCTACCTATGAACCTATAAGGGCCTGCAACACTAGAAGGACCGCTCTCATTGCTAGGATATTTATGTGCAAGCTGGTCTCCATAGGGGACCACATGCCTTAAACTGTCCTGCCCGAACAATGCCCCTCCCTCACCTGAGTTGGGAGGCGTCTGTGGTCACTGTGGCTTGGGCCAGGGCTGGAACAAATGGTTGTCCCTCCAAAATGTCCAGAGAGCACATCCACCATTTGAAAGATGACCGACAGATTCAACTGAGTTGAATGGGATATGCCAATGGCAGTTCCAAAAGGGACCACTGTACAGCTAGAGTCCACTGTAGAATTCTTATGTGTAACTGGGCACATGGTAGAAGAGTTATGGACGCCGCCATCGAGCCTAAGGCCCTCAACACCGATTCCGCAGTTAGGAGATGAGAGTGGTAGATCAGGCAGACATGCCTCCTCAGGTTTTGAACTCTCTCCAAGGTCAGGAAGATTTTGCACTGAAGAGTATCTGTCTTGGCACCAATGTAGTCTATCAATAGTACAGGATCTAGGAGAGATTTGGATGTGTTGATTGTGATCCCCAAACACAGGGAGGGCAAGAGTCAGGAAATAATCCCTGGTTTGGGAGAGTATACGCCTGGTGGGAGCAGTGTGGAGCCAATCGTCCAGGTGTGGATAGACCTGAATCCCCTAAAGCCTCAGGTGAGCCGCTACCCCTGCCATCACTTTGGTAAACACCGGGGAAGCGGAGGAACCTCCTGGAGCTTCTGTGCATTTTTTTGTGATAGTAAGCATCCTGGAGGTCTAACGAGCACATTCAGTCGCTCTCTTACCGGTACGGCATGATGGACTGTAATGTGACCATCCGGAACGTCTCTTTGGCAACTGACAGTTTCAGGGTAGAAAGATCCAGAATGGGCCTTAAGTCCCCCATTTTCTTTGGCACCAAAAAGAACCTGGAATAGAAGCCTGATCTGGACTGATCTGGGGGGACGGTTTTGATGGCTCGTTTTTCTAGGAGCTTTGACATTTCCTGTGCTGCTGCCTCCCTTTGCATGGGTGGTACATCTGGGAGGTTTCTGGGAGATTTGGGGGAACCCACAAAGGGGATGGAGTATCCTCTGGATATGATCTGAAGCACCCAGCGGTCTCATGTTATAGACTCCCATACCGCTAGGTGCAAGGACAATCATCCCCCGACTGCCTCTAGAGTAGAGCAGTCAGACCACCCTCAAGGCTGCTGCCCGGGTTTGTCCAAGAAAGGTTCTCGAGACCCAAAATACCTTGGACCCCCTCTGCCTCTGGGTTGGCATTCATTCTGTCTCCCTCTGCCTCTGGGGGAAGAAGAGCCCCGAGTGTCCCGGGAATACTGTGACTTCCGGAACCACATCTTCTTTTGCCCTCTCTGGTTCCAAGAAAATGACCTTAGAGGGTTTGAGAAGTGGATCCCGATGGCAGACAGTGACTTCCTGTCTTTCTCACTCTGGACTAATGTCTCTTTGACGGTCTTACTAAAGAGAGCAGAGCCATCATAGGGGACACTGGCAAAGGATGCCTTGAAGGGTCCCGAAAATTGTCATAATCTGAGCCAGGCGTTGCGCCTCATGGACACGCAGGATCCAGAAGCCCTAGCCAATCCTTCTGTAGCATGTGAAAGGAGTCGCATAGACATGTTGGAGACTGCCTTTAAAGTGGCCATCCTCGTGAAGAAGGAAGCCCTGTCCTCCTGTGATATAGATCTAGGGGGAGAATCCTCCAGCTCCTTTACCAGGTCGCATTGGAGTCTGGTGACATGGGCCAAGTAGGTCAGCACCCTAATGGAGAAGGTAGCTGAAGCATACACCCGCTTCCCTAGGCGTCTCCTGTGCTAGTTCCTTCTTTGTGGTGGCTGCTACCACCATAGCATCTATGGGGGAGCCCTTGTTCCATGTAGGGCTGTCTGTGGGGAGACAAGATTTTGTCGGGTCTTTTTGGAATTGGTTCCATGGTGTCCAGCTCCTTCCATGCCCACGGGATGACCAGACCCACCAAAGGATCCACGGGAGGGGACAACCAGGAAGTAGATGGGCCCATGTCGAAAGCCTCCAAGAACACACACTCATCAGAAGAAGGTTTGGGGCAGACCAACCTCCCTGTTGGCACAGGATTTCCATGATGTCTCCAAAGGAGATATCCTCGGAAGGTGACCTAGGGGAACCTTCTCCATCATCCAAGTTCTTAAAGTGCCTCCTCTTGCATGTATGCCTGCTAGGCACCTCTCTAGTGGGGCTCTCTGGGGGGAACTCCCCAGCCACCTGTTCCTTAGGGGGAACCATCTGGGGCTCCTCGAGCACAGGCTGTCCCTCTGGTAAAATGATGGGGACTATAGCAAGAGCCAAGGGGGTCGGGATGGAGTCCGAGGGGGCAGCCATGGGTCTTGATCAAGCAGAGAGAACCCTTTTTACCACATCGAATGCCGAAGGAGAGCGAACCTCCTGAGAAACCAATAAGGAGGTTGGTCTCCCAGGATCCAACAAGAGAATCGGAGCCGGGCCCGACAAGAGAATCGGAGCCGGGCCCGAAGTGGACGGAGCTCCGAGGGATGGAACTTGACCCAACAAAGGCGGAGGCGATGAAAAAAGTTCCACTCCCTGGGATCTGACACCGAAGCTCCAGCTCCAACAGCGGCTGGATCTGAGCTGGTCAGATCTGACACGCTCCAGGCAGCTATCAGCATTGAGGAAGCAGGTACCATTGGCGCCGACCCCCTGACTAAAGCCACCCTCAGTTCTGAATACTCCGAACCCGATGGATAGATCGAAGAAGGAGATATTGGCTGGAAAAAAGGAAGCAAGCTCCCCCCTCCTGAAGGAAAGGGGGCTGGCAAGACCCCTATCTGGATAAGAGTATGGATGAATCTCATCATTTTATCCATATCAACCTCAGACAAAGACCGGGTGGACGTCGACGAGGCCACTGACTCCGACCTTACAGGCCGGGGCACCGAGGCCCTAGAAGCTGAGCGTGTCTCCTCCGGCTCCGGGGAGAACCTCAGAGATCGGAGCCGAGAGGAGTCACGGATCTGTAATGTTTTCACAGGTGAAGGGAGGTCCAGAGACCTCTTTCGCTTATCCCTTGTCTTTGACTCTCTCTCCTTCTCTCTGCCCCTTTTCCCCTCTGCTTCCACAGGCTTTTATACAGGAGATTGAGTCCCAGCCTGGTAGGGGGAGAAGCCAGGGAAAATGAAGGAGACACGGCCACAGCAGCTGCTGTGTGGGAACAGTCTCTGAAGGGGAAAGAAGGCCTTAGAGGGCCAACTTAGCCTTCCTATCTTTAATGGCGCGGGGTTGAATCCCACACATATAGTGCAGTCCACACTCAGATGAGCCATGCCCAAGCACATAACCCACAGAGTGTGGCCATCCGCAGGAGATAATTTATGGCCTCAGTACAACTTTTGAAAACAGGCTTGTCAGCCACACTGTCCGCAGAAAGAAAAAACTAAGAAAATGTTGCTTTCTTTCTGACTCACACACCCAATCACCACACCAGCACACAACAATGGGGGGGGAGCAAAAATTCACACAACTATACAAACTAATCTTACTACCCTAAAACACTATAACTCGATGCACCAAGTGAGGGGAGGAGAAAGGGGAACTTATTCTATCACTACCTAATGATTTTTAAAGTAAAAAGATATCTAAAAGTTTTTTTACCCACTTGAAAAACTTGGAGCTCAAGAGATTACGATGCATAAGCTATTCGCGGCAAACGAGATCTGGGGATGGAAGGCAGTGGAGGTGATGGGTAAGGGGAGGAGCTCGGAGCAGATGCTAGTAAAGTTGCTGGCTTAGATCCGATACAGATCCGTATCCCACAGGTTGAAGACCATATGAAGTAAACTACTTCAGATTAAACTTTAACATATGAGCCTGACAATTAAAAATTCTGAAAATCAAAGTTGCTGAAGCATACTCATTTTCCCCCATAGTCATCAATGATCTTCCAATCTTTCTCAGAAACAGATGTAATGGAATTAACCAAATGCTTAGCAGCTGATTGATTAACTAAGCTACAGCAGCTGGTTCATGTTTGGGAACAGTGTACAAAAATTAAAAGGATGAGGACATTATGCATTTTATCTGCCTTTTCAGGGGCAGCAAGACGACTATCAAGAAAAACTGCAGGCAGTGACACACAAATCCTCTAGAGTCAACAGACCTGGAGGAAATGGGTGAAGGTTCTGGAAATTCCTTCTGTAACAGCTCATTAGTAGAGTAACAAGGGCAAGGTGAGAGGGGGAATCGCCCCGGGTGCTGACTTGTCTAGGGCGGAATCCACTCTAAACAAATAAATACACTTTTGCATAACACATCTTTAATGGAAACAGAAAGTAATGGCAAAAATATCCTGCACACAGACTTCAAAGGCAATCTAGTACGTCTACTGCCCTGTTTTTGCATCTTCATGTGTGAACACTCCCCAAAGACTGTGATTGGCAGCACAGGTGAAGGCGAGGTACAGAGAAGGCAAATGCAGGACTTTATCACATTGGTGTCCACAACAAGTCAAGCAATTTGCTCTTGGCTTATTTATTTTTTGTTTAAATAAATCACTCACTGTGGACAAGCTATGTTTGTGCTTTGCTTGGCTAGTTGCTAAGTACTACCCATTCCACCATTCTAGACCAGCAGCCAGAAACAAACAAATAAGCACCTGTTTGGCTGTTGGTTTTCTCATAGCAAGGAAGTGAAAGATTTGTAAATATTTTTCTTGTAAACTTAGGAAGCTGCTAGCATAACAGATGTTCTGTTAGTAGGCATTTTATGAAGGACAGGAAGTTTGCATTTGAAATGTCTATCATTATTTTTGTTCATAGGTGTGAACTAGGCTAATGGCCATGGAGCCTTTCCAAGCCTAGCCCATAGGATTATCCTGGCATCATGTCACCTGACCTTAATTCCCAGTGCCTCTGTCGAGCAGAGTCACTGGAGTGATCCCCAGGGTGAATTGTCTATTTCCCATCCACTCATCAAGATTTCTCTTGAAGAGGGCCAGTGAGGTGCTTTGCTTGACATGTATGGGAAGTCTATTCCATAGCATGGGCAGTCTCTGTGTTATGAACCTGTCCCTCTAGCATGTTCTGTTGATTGTGGTAATGAGGTTGAGGTCTCTGGAGAGTGTGGTGTGGAGGGATTGGGATTTCTTTAGATGTAGCATTTATAACAGAGCTGAGTCAGACATCGCTTTGTAAGTCAAGCAGAGATAGCCTCTAATTAGGCAATATGAGACAGAGAATAGCTGAAGTTTTCTTGAGTCTGTCCATATGGGACAAGTGTTTAAGGCCTGGGATCCTCTTTGTGAGGTACTTTTGCAGCTTCTCCAGTTGTTGCAGGTGTCTAGTGAGGTGCATGCCAAATGGGGCATTGTACTCAATGATTGGCCTAATGAGGGAAGTGTAGTGGGAGACAATGACCTCTTTCTTCCTGGATGCAAAACCCTTAGTAATGAGATGTGCCACATAGAAGGACTTTTTGACCACAGTGGCAATGTGATGGTCAAAAGAGAGGTTGCTGTCAACCTGTGTTCCCAGATCTCTTATAACTCCTTCAGTATTCAGTGGACTACCATCGATGTGGTAATTCATGGGAACCGGGTTTTTCCCAAAGGGGATGACGACACATTTTTTGGCATTGAGCTTAAGGCCATGGTTTTGACACCAGTTGTTGGTCTCAGTGAGGCCTTTCTGTAGGATGTCAACATCGCCTGGAAAGTTAATAATATCTCCCAACTTGCAATCGTCTGTGAACTTTGTCAGCTAGAGACACTTCGTGTTGGCCAGGACTTCAGAGAAGTAGATACCAAACAGGAGAGGGACCCAGGACTGAACCTTGTGGGACTCCACTCGTGACTGGTCGGCAGTCTGACTTGGAGTCAGCTACTTTCACGCAGTGGGTTCTATCTGTGAGCCAGTTTGCAACCCACCTAGTGATATAGGCGTTGATGCCTGGCTTAGTGAGTTCTTCTATGATTCCTGAGTGGGGAATGGTATCAAAGGCCTTGGCCAGATCAAGGTAGGCTGTATGCACCACCCTGCCTTCATCCACAGCTCTGGTTACTGACGCAAAGAAGCCGACCAAGTTGAGCAGGCATTATCTACCCTTTACAAAACCAAACTGTGTGGGATCCAGAGTTTGGAGATTCCCTATATCCTTGTTTATTAGGTCAATGATGATGCGTTCCATAGCTTTGCATACCAGACTCGTCAGGCTAATGGGGCGATAGTTCCCAGGATCTGTAGTCGCGTCATTCAGTAGGGACAAAGCCTGAGGTGAGGCTGTGACTGAACAGGCCACACAGGTGAGGTGCCAATTCACTCTGTAGTTCTTTATGTAGAGCACAGCCAGGGATATTGTCAGGTCCCATAGAAGCTTATTCTTGGCCTTGGACAGTGCTGTTTTAACCTGTGAAGTAGTAATACTGGGTGCCTGTGTGACTTTGATCAGTGATGGTAGGACAACAAAGGCAAAAAAACAGAAGGGACAGATTTTATGTATTGCTTTCATAAACACAGAAAGTTGCTTGAATAACAGGTTTTGTATTAGCATGCATTTTCTGAAGGATGTGAAGTTTGAAACTCAAATATATGTCATTATTTAGTGATTTCACAATAATGGTGGTGGGACAAGTGAATGGGATTAACATAGTACTAATATTTTATGCGTCCTTGAATGGTCCCTGTCTTACTATTAATTTTAGATTTGTTTACCTATAAGTAAATCCAGACCAGAATCTGATATCAATATTCAAGAGCTCTTTCTTGTTGCCTGGCTTGGAATACTTCTAACACAATCTGACATACAATGCTGATAAAAGTATATTCTTTGCAGTTGCTATAACTGTTTCAGTGATATTTAGTAATGCTTTGCGTAGTGTTGCATAGTTTGTGTGTTAAACTAGTTTTGTTTCACTTGTGAAAACTTACTCTGGTTGGCTCCATTTGATTTTCCCTCCTGCCCGCCCTATTGTTGTGTTCTTACAACTTGGTGGCTTTAGCTTTGCCCACCTCATATTATAAAATTGTTATTGGACTCTCCCCCCAGTCCCATCGCATCAGCTCTTTCTACTGAGTACAGTGAGACTATTTGGGAAGGCCCATTCTCTTAGCTCTTACATTACATTCTATTCAGCTGCTTTTACTGTGTTTTGCTGTACTTGGACTGTGGCTTTTCCTCCTTTAATACTTTATTTTGCTTTTGCTGCTGATCTTAAAAGTGTTCAATTGTATTTATACTGCTTCTTTTATTATGGCTTGCTAGTAGCCTGATTAAATTGAGAACACTATTCTACTGAATTGCTGCTTTACACTGTTTTTTTTTTTGCTGCTGCGACTGTGATTTAAGTATTTTAAATTTCAAATACCACTGCACTTAGCATAGACTAGATTCAGTTTTATGGAATCTAGACTGCCTTGTATCACTTGAGCATCAAAACCAGTTCTTCACTGACATACTGAAAGATCTGAGGCATCCGTTGCTCCCAACTGAATGTAAGGGCTAGTTTCTGCTCTTATACACACCCCTCTCACCCACTAACCACTCCTAAGTGCAACCTCTCTTCCTGACCATATAAATTTACCCAACACTATGGATGTACAATTTCTCAGTTTTTCCAGCCAGCTTGGTCAACATGGGCATCCTGCGACAGTGCAGTAATTGCCTCATGTTCACCGACAGCCCTTTGATCCTAGACCACACAAACTCAACACGTGAGAGATGTAACTATATTAAGGACCCTGAATCCATGCTCCCTCACACACCAGTCTGTACGTATGACAATGAGCGAGTTGTCACCATGCACACCTCACCTCCTACTCCACCCAAACCCACATCCCACATACCTACATATGCCGAGGTACTCACCAGAAACATACCTAAACACCAGAGACCTCCCAAAAACAAGCCCAAGCATGCTTCACATAATACTTTAGAACACAGTACACATACCAGTGTTGCACCGGTCAAGCCATTAAGGCAAAACACAAAACCAAACATATTAGTCATAGATGATTCCATTTTTGAGACACACACATATCTTTCTCACCAGACTGAATAAGAAGGTGGTCACAGTCAGCTGTCTGTCAGGTGCCAGGATCCTCCATATCACACATGCACTCAAGTCTCTCAACAACAGGTGCTGTTATGACTCGTCATAGTCCATGTTGGTGTGAACAACTTGAGATATACCTCTCTGGACTATGAAGGGAGACATGGCTGAGCTCTCGAACTGTGTATCTCAGGTTGGTATTTCCCCAGCCTGAAGCAGCATTTTATCTCCACCTAGGATGATGGTGCAATGCAAACAAAAATTGACTGACTTCAATAACTGGCTTAGTTTCTGGTGTCATTCCAAGGAGATATAGTATTTGTCAGCCTGGGATGACATGATCGACAGACCTTGATGCTTTGTCAGAGATGGTCTTCATCTGTCACCCTTGGGATTTCGGTTACTGGCCAAGGCTCTTGCCACCCCCATACTGTCCTTTTTAGGCAGTGTCTCAAGGACAAAATTCCTGATGTAAGAACTCCCTCTAAGAACAACCTCAAGGTTTTGCTGCTAAACACTAGGATTCTTAACACGCATAAGAACTTATGTACTCACCATAACGTTCCATCTGAGTAGGTGACTTCATTTGTCTGCAACCTTTGGGTCTTGGATCCGACTTCGGATCCGAGTCAGCAACTTATTTTACAGCTTATGGATCTGAGCTCATAGCTCCTCCCCTTACCCATAATCCCCTGCCAAACCTGATTGACCTCAGATCAAGTTTGCCCTTATACCAAATCTCAGACCAAAAGTGTCCTGAAAGAGACCAAGAAAGGACATTCAAGAATAGACTTCTGAAGGCCAGGGGGAAGGAGGGGGGGATGGATGCAGACAAATGAAGTCACCTACTCAGATAGAACATTATGGCAAGTACATAACTTCTTAATCTGAAGTTGGGACTTCATTTGTCAGCAACCTTTGGGACAGAGTCCCCAGCTACCTGAATCTTGGGCGGCCATCATGGAAGGATGTTCCGGAGCACTGCGGAGCCAAAGGATGCTCTCCCTCTGGAAATAACGTCCAGCTTATAATGGTGGATAAAGGTATGAGATGAGGCCCAAGTCACTGCAGAGCAAATATCATCCAAAGATACTCTAGATCTAAAGACAGCAGAAGTAGATATGGAGCGAGTAGAATGCGCCCGTACTCCCTGCCTCCCCGAAGTTTCATAGGCCAGAAGAATACACTGTGAAATCCATCGTGATAAGGTGACCTTAGAAATAGCTTTACCCAGATTGAATTTGGCAAAGGAAATGAACAACTGATCGGATTGTCTGTGACCAGCAGTCCTATGAATGTAGAAGCGCAGTTGTCTGTGCACGTCTAAGGAATGCAGCTTGTATTCTCCTTTATTCTGGTACTTAGGGAAGAAAACTGGCAGGTTAATGGACTGATTGATATTGGTTTTTGAGGCCACCTTAGGAAGAAAGGAAGGACTGGTCCCAAGGTACACTCTATCCTGATGAAAAATCAAGTAGGGAGGTTTCGCACAAAGGGCCTGAAGTTCGGAAACTCTTTTAGCTGAACTGATGGCGACAAGGAATGCCGTTTTCCAGGAAAGATATTTAAGTTCGGCCGAGGCAGCTGGTTCAAAGGGAGGGGCAGTCAAGGCTTGAAGGACTAATGATAGATCCCAAGGGGGTACAGCTTCCTTAACAGGAGGCCTGAGCAGAAAGGTACCCTTGAGGAAGGTTTTACATAATTTCGCAGTCATCAAGGGACCTGACTCATGTCCCACATGGTAATGAGAAATGGCTGCCAATTGAACCTTGACCGTAGAACAGCTAGCTCCCCATTGAAAAAGTCCGGTGAGGAAATCCAAGACGGACGGCAACGAAGCCGTGAAGGGATCTATGTTATGGTGTTCTGCCCAGATGGAAAAACGCTTCCATTTACTGCGATAGACTTTTCTAGTGGAAGGTTTATGTGCTGCCACCAAGATGGCTTTAACTGGTGAAGACATGCCGGGAGTCCTGACTAAGAATGGAACTGGAGCAGCCAAGCTGTCAGCTTCAGGTTGTCCAGATTCGGGGTCGGTAGGCCTAAGGGATGGGATATTAGATCCAGAATGGGATCCAGAATCCAGGGAGGATTCACCAGATGAAACCACAGGTAAGGGAACTAAGTTTGATGAGGCCAGAATGGGGCAATGAGGATCATTCTGCTCCCCAACCGAGAGGCTTTCTGTATCAGTTTCAGCATCAGGGGTAGAGGAGGATAGGCATAAAGTAGACCGGGAGGCCAAGCATGCACTAGAGCGTCTCTCGGGGTTTCCCCGAGGGGGGGAATCAGAGCGAAGAAGCTGGAGCATTTTGTGTTTGAGGGAGTGGCAAAAAGATCGCAGCAGGGTTACCCCCATTTGGCAAAAATCCACTTCGCTACCTGGGAATTGAGAGGCCACTCGTAAGGGGAAAGAATAGTGCGGCTGAGCTTGTCCGCCAGAATGTTGGACCATCCTGGAAAGTGTGTTGCGATAAGGAAGCAGTTGGTGGAGATCACCCATTCCCACACCCTCATGGTCTCTCGACAGAGAGGGTAGGACCTGGTTCCCTCCTGTTTGTTGATGTACCAGACAACTGACTTGTTGTCAGTCTGTATCGCAATAGTTCCTACGGGGAGAAGGTTCTGAAGTACTTGCAACGCCAACAGCACCTCCCTCATCTCCAGAACATTGATATGCAAGGAGGTCTCTGTGTCGTTCCACGTGCCTTGGACCATTCTGCCTGAGCAATGCCCCCCCACCCGAGGTGAGAGGTGTCCGTGGTCACCGTGGTGAGGGGAGGCGGCGTGCAGAAGGGTCGTCCCGTATGAAGGTCCGGGGACTGGAGCCACCATAAGAGGGCCCTCCTGAAAGCCCTGCTGAGTGAGATAGGATGGCTGAGGGGGAGAAACAGAAAGGACCATTGGACTAAAATGGTCCACTGTAGCACCCTCATATTCAGACGAGCGTATGGAAGAAGAGTTATTGCTGCTGCCATGGAGCCTAGCGCCCTCAGGACCAATTCCGCCGGTGGGGCTTTTAATTGGAGGATGGCCCACACATGAAGTCTCAGGTTCTGAAGTCGCTCCGAAGTGAGGAACGCTCACAGACTTCTCGTATCTAGTTTGGCCCCTATGAAATCTATCACTTGTGTTGGAGCAAGGGAGGATTTGTCCAGGTTGATCGTAATGCCTAGATGGGGAGCTAGCTGGAGAAGGTGATTTCTGGCTGCGCAGAGTAGATGCCTTGTTGGGGCGGACAGGAGCCAGTCGTCCAGGTACAGGAAGACCTGCATTCCCTGGAGTCTCAGGTGGGCCGCTATCACTGCTAACACTTTGGTAAACACCCTGGGGGCTGTGGTGAGACCAAAGGGAAGGACCCTGAACTGATAGTGACTGGCTTCCAGCTGGAAGCGGAGAAACTTCCTGATTGTCTGTCCATTAAAATGTGGTAGTACGCATCCTTGAGGTCTATTGAGCACATCCAGTCACTCTCCCGCAAGGGGGGGATGGATTGAAGGGTGACCATCCAGAATTTTTCTTTGGTTACTGACAGGTTCAAGAGTGAAAGGTCGAGAATCGGTCTCAAGTCCCCCGTCTTTTTTGGCACCAGAAAGAACCTGGAGTAAAACCCTAATCCGAGTTGATCTGGGGGGATGGGCTGGATGGCTCTTTTTTCTAGCAGCTGCTGAATTTCTGCAGCTTCCGCCTCCCTCTGATTGGGTGGTACATCGGGGAGGTTTTTGAGTCTGGGGACATGGTGCAGTGGGATTTTATAACCTCTGGATAAGATACGAAGCACCCAGCGATCTGACGTAATGGACTCCCAAACCGCCATGTGCTTCGAGAAGTGCCCCCCCCGACTGCCTCCAGAGTGGAGCAGTCAGGTAACCCCTCAGGGCTTCTGTGTGAGCCGATCAGAGAAGGTTTCTCTGGACCCAAAATTTCTCGGGGCCCCTCTGCCACTAGGGCGGCGTCCTCCCTGTCCTCCTCTGCCACGGAAGGACTGGTTGTCTGGAGCAGGATGGGAATGTTGCGATTTCCGGAACCACATCTTCTTCTGTCTCTTTTGGTTCTTGGAGAAGGACCTCTGGAGAGCAGAGAAGCGGACTCCAATGGCAGACAACGTCTTCCTGTCCTTTTCGCTCTGGACAAGTGTCTGGCGAACGGTCTTGCCAAACAAGGAAGAACCATCAAAGGGGGCATTTGCAAAGGACGCCTTAAAGGGCTCCGCAAAGTCACAATGTAGGAGCCAGGCCTGATGTCTCATGACTAGACCCACTCCACTGGCTCTAGCGGCTCCCTCTATGGCGTGGGACAAAAGCCACATAGAGGTATTTGAAACAGATCTTAGAGTGGCCATACGAGTGGAGTACAACTGCTTGTCCTCCGCCGACATGGACTCTGGGGGGGAAGCAGCATATTCTTTAATAAGATCTCGCTGCATCCTGATGACATGTGCCATGTAGTTCAGGGACCTTACTGAGAAGGTCGCTGAACTAAATACCTGCTTCCCGAGATGATCCATCGAGCGGGACTCCTTGCTCGGTGGATGGACCGAGGGGCTCTCCTGAGCTAATTCCCTCTTTGTGGCTGCTGCCGCTGCAGCCCTCTTCAGATGTAACCTGGACGATTGGATGGTTAACCGTAAATTCACAAAACTTGGCTAGGCTTGTAAGGGCCCTAGGGTCATTACCCTAGTAACCTCCTATGATCAATTGTGTGGTGGACAGGATTGGTGGTGGACTGATTTGTTTAATTAAAATACAATTCATAAATGCAGTTTGCCTTTACACAGAGCCAAATTACCTTTTTGGGGGAAACAGGTAGCAAATTGCACTTAATGACAATAATTAGAATTATAATACACTTCTTTACTTCAGGAAAAAAAATATATGAATTGATATTCTACTATTCTGTCAAGGGCGCAAGTTAACAGTACTGATATTTTAAATCTACCTGTCTGATTGGATTTGTCCTTGATTCTCATGAGAAGTCTCTGACTTGTAATGAATGCATGCCACAAAGGCAGAATTTAGTGGGGTATCTTCCTTCTAAGACTGGCTATTGTGTTGTTGCTATTTTGCTTCATCAGGCAGATAGAGACTTTGTTGGCTGTTTTATGGGGTGGACAGGTATGAGTTTGTAATTCATCAAGGCTGTTTTTATATTAGTTGACTGACTTTCAATCAATGCTGTGCTGTTTTATGGAGGGAAGAGATTATTTCTTAATTCATCAAGGCTATTTTATCTGTTATGTGAATGAATGAATGTTATTTCCTTAGGGATTTTATGACAATGCCTTGGTTGCAAGAAAATCATTGTATATTTTTGCAGTCTTTGGTCAAATGTACATCAATTATTTTCATTGCATTGGTTACTTCCTGGATGCAATTTGTACTGTAGAGTTTTTCCCCGATGACTTGTTGAACTGTACCTGTAGAATGTTAAAAGTGGACTGATTGATGCTTGTTTGTTTTGCCATGTTTGAGTCCACTTGCAAACTTCACCTCTAAACTTCATTTTCACCTAAACAATGTCTTGTATTTTAACCTGACTAGCAATTCTTAAATGGTACACAATAAGCCTAGAGCTAATGGTTGTGTCCAATAATGTTTTAAAACTTCATGCAACAAAACTATTATATTACTCAAACATGCTTTATTTTTAATATTTATTTATTTGCAGTTGGTTTACCAGGATGGTCCATTGAGCCAAAAGAGCCCGTTTCCGATGAGAGTCCTGTGGAGAAAAGCTCCAGAAACAAAAAACACAGCAATACAATCATAAACAAAACAAGTAGTATAGGTTACAGCTTCTTTACAGCAGGTACAAAAATACTAGGAAAGCAAAGTAGTAGAGAAACATTTCATTTAACTATAAATTTACTATATCAAAAGATTACCATCAAAGTTTTGGTTATGTAGAAGATTTCACTGAACAGAGACAATGTTTGAGATAAATGTATTGTAGAATGTGTAGGATAACTGTTTACACATTGCTTGATTTGTGGCAAAAGACCAATGTATGAACTTGGATGAGAAAGATATGGAGAGGAGGAGAGAAATTAAGAGGGGTGGTAACAGGAGCATTCGCACTGAGATACAAGGTGTGAATGGAGAGATTTTATAAATGAAGAGAGGTTAGTGGTTGCACGGATGGATGGAGGTAGGGAGTTCCATTGACGTGCGAGGGTGAAGGATAGGAGATTTTTGCCTGGGGAAGAATTTCCTTCCCTGGAATTACCCCTGGCTCTGCGCGCTCCTGGTCCTGGTGCCTGCGACTGCTTTCCTAGCTCTGCAGCCTGCCTATTTCAAATCCAAAACCTAGAGTCTACCTGCCTGCCGGCTAGTGACCCCTTTCAAAATAACTTGAACTCCCACTGGACTGCTATCCTAGCACCGTTCCAGTAAAGAAGTAAACATTTCCCAGCTCTGCATCCTGCCTATTTCAAATCTAAAACCTAGAGTCTACCTGCCTGCCGGCTACGGACCCCTTTCAAAATAACCTGAACTCCCACTGGACTGCTATCCTAGCACCCTTCCAGTAAAGACGTAAACATGTACGTGTACTCCCCAAACTGGCAGTAAAGCATATGCTTGACATTTTTTACTTTTGGTGATTAAAAGCTCGCTTCACAGATAGGACAGCCAGCGGCCATAGCCCCTCTCTACCCTGTAGCTAGCATACTTACTCCTCTCACTAGCACAAGCCCCTTCTCCTGAGTATTTTCTCCCTTCCCAATTCCTTGATCAGCCTTTCTCCCAGATAGAACTTCCACTGTAATACATAACCTGTCCACTAGGTGGCACCCTTATTTCAGTCAGTCCCACACCTTATTTATTTAGCCCTCTGGCTTATAATATTAATACATCTCAACTCGGTTATTCTAAGCCCTGCTCTTAACATACTCTCAGCTTTAAATCCTACTTTTACAATTATCATCTAGCTATTCTCTAACCTGCTCTACTACTGTATTCCCACTTATCTTTATATAACTAAACTTACCTTAATAAACCTCTTCCACTGATTGTTCCTCTCGAGCTCCTTCCTTCTTTTGTGTCTACCTGCTCTGTTCGCCCTGTGGGCTCACTCTGCTCCCCTACCCTACCTCCATATCCCACCTACCCCCAGAGGTCTTACCTTTATTCATCACATACCCCTCCCTCCTACCTAATTACCCAATATCAGCTCCTTCCTCTTCCCCCTCCCTCTCCACCAAACATAGGATTTTCCCTCCTCTTTCCTGCCAATCACTACCTTCTCACTTAAACTCTTCACTTCTTCCTCCCTCCATAAACAATCAAAGCCCTCTTCTCTCTCCTCCTATACCGTCACTGCTTCTCAGACATCCTCCTTCTTCCTCATCCTCTTATACCATTCTCCTTTTTTCAATATGCATTTCTTAAGTCACCTCTCTCTCTCTACACCCCTTGCTTTCTCCGTGTCTTCCTAATTCCTCTATACTACACCAGCTCGTTCTCCTTCACTGCTTGTGTAATATTACCTACAAAAATAACCTCCTCACAACCCCACCTTCACCTACAATCCTTCTCCAATTTCTACTCAATCTCTTCCTCTCTTATACAGCCCAAGCCACGTCACCTATTCCACCTTAAAATCTTTTCCTCTAAGATACGTAAGATACTGTCTCCTAAACTACTCCTGGATTTTCCAAAACTCACATTATTTAAACTCAAATGGCTAAAGGATACGTCCTTCAAAAATCTAGCCCTTCCTGGAGATATCCATCCCCAACCCTGGTCCTAGTCCCCCTACTTGCAACACCTAATCCCTACCTCCTTCCTCCTCCCACAACACCCTAAAATCATTACCATGAACACCCAGAGTTTTAACAACAAAGCTCATCACTTTCAAGCTTGGCTAATTTTTATTTTATTATTTATTTTACATTTGTTGACCGGGCTAGTCTAACTGGATACATGTCCATTTTCAGTAGAGGCCCGAGGAGATAAGCATGAAAAACTTAGTAATCAATATACAAAACAAGACTAAAAGAAAATATTCATATTAAACTAGCAGATTTCAGGTACCTAAACACAAAAAATAACAGGAAAGATAACTAAATAGCAGAATTAATTATATATAAAAAGAAAAAATATATTGCAGGTTAAACATATTATTTTGTGAGGATAAACAAACAACTTGTAGTGCCAGAATACTTCTACTATACAGTATGCAGTTATGAGTCATTTATAAATAGAAAGACTGAGGTCTAGAGGGGAGGCAGGTTAAGTATATACATAATGTAAAAGGAAGAAAACAAATATATTTTTTAGTAGGAAATGTAAAGGGAGATTCCGCACAGTGTAGTTTGGGAGGAAAACAGAATTTATAGGGATAAAATATGTACTAATTTCTGAGTAGTGAAGGCTAGGCAGAGTTTAGTTCAATTAGATAGATAGTTGCCTAGTCAGGTTTAGTACAGGGGCACAACCAGTGAGTTCTAAGGAAGGGTTTTAGTCTATTTTTGAAGAGTGATAGAGAGGGAAGAGAGGAGAGGTCACTGGGGAGAAGATTCCAGGTTTTTCCAACAGCGTTGGAGAAGAGAGATTCGCCAGCTTTGTTGTTAGGTTTAGAAATGTACAAAAGAGTTTTGTGAGAAGAACGCAGTGATTTCAGGTTTGTGTATGGAGTGATGAGGGTAGATAGACTAGGAGTGCAGGAGGGTTTATACATAGTTTTATGGGTGATGGTTAGTTGATGGAATTTAATCAAGTTTTGTAGTTCCAGCCATCCCAGCTGCTTTATATTTAAGCAGTGGTGGGTTCTGTAAGGGTTACCTGTTGCGAATCGAGCAATATTATTGTAGGAAGTTTCCAGTTTGCTGAGGTTATTTTTAGAAAGGTTAGTAAAAATAGGTGAGGTATAGAGGAGGGTAGAGATTAGATGAGTATGGGCTATGGTTGTTCTAGCTGGGGGAGAAAGGTATGATTTAATTATGTAGAGGGAGCCAATTTTTTTGGTGACAGTTTTTATTGTGTTGTTGATATGGATGTCAAAGTTCAAGTTGTTATCAATGGTGATTCCCAGTAGTTTGGTAGATGTGTCAGGTGATATTGTTCGTGGATATAACTGAGAAATCAAGTGGAGAGGACTTGTGGGTTGGATTAAAGAGGAGGAGTTTAGTTTTTTTGGGGTTCAAAAGAAGACAACGTTGTGTAAACCATTGTTCCACTGTGTTAAATACTTTCTGGGTAAGAGAGAGAAGTTCAGATGTGGATTTGGCTGAGCATAAGTGTCGAGTCATCAGCATATTGTATGCATGTGGTTTGGGGGAGGGCTAGATGAAGGTCATTAATAAATATTGAGAAGAGGAGAGGTCCAAGTATAGACCCTTGAGGGACACCCAGTGTAACTGGTTGGAGGGTAGAAAGAGTCTTATGCCAAATAACTGCCTGTTGTATTTTATCTAGGTAGGACTGGAACCATTTTATAGAAGGTGCATCAAATGATAGTGATTCTAGTATGTTGAGGAGAATCCGATGATTGACCATGTCGAATGCTTTAGACAGGTCAATGAATAGTGCCGAAGAGAGGTTATTAAGGTTATGATTTTTGTTAATATAATCTATAAAGGAAAGGAGGGCAGTGGTAGTACTGTGTGAAGGTCTGAAACCATGTTGAAAGCTGGAAAGTAAGTTATTTTGCATTAAGTGGTCAAGTAATTTCCTATGGATACGTTTCTCCATGATCTTTGCTAGGGTGGAGAGAAGGGCAATAGGACGGTAGTTGGAGAGCTCATTAGAGTTTCCGCCTTTATGGAGAGGGATAATATGAGAGACTTTCCATAGGCTAGGTATGTGACCTTCGGTAATCGTCCTATTGATCAGAATAGAAACAGGATAAGCTATGGATTTGGCTGATAGCTGTAGAAAATCGGCAGGTAGTTGATCTGCAGAGGGAGAGCATGGTTTTAGTTTTTGTATGAGGGTTTCAATGTATGTAGTTGGGACAGGTTGTAAATGAAAAGGAGGGGGTGAGGTAGAGTTATAAGTGGGTAGAGTGAAGCTATTAGTTGTTAGCTGACTAGCCAGTGTTTGGATAGTATTTGTAAAGAAGGTATTGAATTTATTGGCTGTATTTATGGGGTTAGTATGGTCAGTGTCTTGAGGGTTAGATGTGGTGGATTGACCTGGGTGGAGTAGTTGGTTAATGCTAGTCCAAAATTTTTGAGGGTTGTTTTGATTAGTTTGTTGGAATTGTAGGTAGTATTTTTTTTTATCAGAGAGTATAGCTTTCTTAGTGTCATTTCTTAACTGTCTAAAGGTTTCTTGGTCAACAGGGTTTTTAGTCATTCTCCATTTAGCCCAGTGTTTATTTCTAAGGTACATTTTATGTTTGGTTGCTTTTGAAAGCCATGGGGCAGAGTTGGTTTTAACTCTAATTAATGTGGTTGGAGCATGTTGGTTAAGAATAGTCAGAAAGTTAGAGTTAAAGTACTTGATGGCTTCTTCTAAAGGGAGGTATTTTAAGGGAGACCAATTGCATGTTCTTAGTTCATTTTCGAACAGCTCAGGGTTAAAGTTCTTTTTGGATCTGATATTTTTGACAGATTTAGGATTGGGAGTATGGGTTTTGTGTCTGATAATATAGGTAAGTGAGTGGTCGCTTATATCATCAGGGAGGGTTCCTGAATCATAGTTGTGAGGGTGATGGTTTATGAGAATCCAGTCTAATATGCTAGCTTTCTGGTTAGTTTTATTGATCCTGGTAGGGGATGTAATAGTTTGAGTAAAACCATGTAGGTTGATGCAGGTTGTAGGGAGGCTGCTGCAATAGCAGCTCCAGTCAATGTTTATATCTCCTAGGATTATGGTTTCTTGAGGCAAGTATTGGAAAGCCAGCAAAGAATATTTTCCATAGTGGAAATGTTATTACCAAGAGGAAGATACATACAGGTGATATAGATCGATTTGGCATTGTTAATTTGAAGTTTGGAGATGAGAATTTCAGCATTGGACTCAAGAGGTATTTTACAGTTGTAGGTGATTAGCTGTAGTCCTGATTTAAATAGAATAGCTACCCCTCCTCCTTTCTTGGCTACTCGTCGAGTCTTAGTATGTTATATCCAGGTGGAAGGAATTCATTGTCTTTGGTAGAAGGTTTTAACCATGTTTCTGTTAAGCAGAGGATATCAAAGGAATATACTTCTACTAGAGCTTGTAGTTGAGGTATTTTGTTGTTTATGCTGTGTATATTAAGATGGGCTACATGGAGGGAGTTAGATGTTTTACTCTGTGGATTGAATGGGTAGGGATTTTGGCTGTGGAGAGTACTAGGAGTATTTGTTGGGCCTAGGTTAGGGTGGATATCTCCATCTTTTATAGGGAGTAGTACATCTATGTAGCTTGGGTTAGGGAATTTGCTGTATAGAAGTAGATTTTTCCTGAGATTGAGGGTGTAATATTTCAGATGTTGTATTCTATGATAATTTGAAAGTAGGTATTTAGGTGAAGTTGTTATGTTAGCATGGTTAAGGAGGAGTGGAATGGATGGAGCATTGGTTTCTTTGTTAGGATGTGGAATGGATGGAGCATTGGTTTCTTTGTTAGGATGTGGAATGAATGGAGCATTGGTTTCTTTGTTAGGATGTGGAATGGATGGAGCATTGGTTTCTTTGTTAGGATGGTCTAGATGTAGTGGATATTCATAGGAAGTAAGTATGTAGGCAAAGATTAGGGGAAGAAGCAGTAGTACTGTGAATAGAGGTAGGATAAGTAGTGGGGTATGAGGTTTATACATTGTGCAGATTTTTTATTGGATATATGTAAAGGGTGAGGTTGGAGAAATGTGAAGGATATGGTAAGGTGGAAGGGACGAAATGTGGTGGAGTGTTATGAGAGTAGTAGGAGAAGGAAGAGGTGTGGTTAGTAATTACTAGAAGTAATTGGAAGAGGAAGAGGTGTCGTTAAGTAAGTATAAGCGTAGGACCCCTGGGTGTGAGTGGGAATTGGGGGTAGGGAGGGGAGCGGAGTGAGCCCGCAGGGCGAACGGAGCGAGTTAAGAAAGCTTCAGATGCAGTTGAAAAACAATCAGCAAGACTGATTCCAGAGGAGAAGTTAGATAAGACAGATGTGGGAAAAGGTATTGAGAAATTAGCCTAGAAGAGGTGAGTGTGGGCAGTAGAAGTAGAGGGTGAAGTGAGAGGACTAAAAGGTAGTTAAGGAACAGCAGGAGAAAATAGTGTAAGTTCAGGGCATAAGTGACAAGAAAGAGGGAAAAGCTGGGGCGAGGAGCCCCCTAGTGGACAGTTCAGGTAATTGCAAGACTGATAAGAGAGGGAGTTAAAGAGAAACAAGAAAAGGTTGCTGGACAAAGGGAGTTTAAAGAGGGGATGGGAAAAGAGAGTAAGAGGTACAGCGGGGGGGGGGGGTAGAGGCTGCTGGCTGTCCTAGCTCAGAACTTTCTCTAACCTGTGGTATAGGTACAATAGTAGAAAGTCTCTCTGGCAGGAATTATTCCACAAACATACTTTGCTGGTGTCCTTTGGAGAGGTATTGTACGGTGGATTATTCAGTGAGGTGGACCTCTGATATGTTGGAGTCCTTTATTCTCCTAGAGACTAGTGCAGGTAGCACAAGATGGGCAGGTAACTTGAGGAGGCAAGAAAGAGAAGGTAGGGATGAGAAACAGCAGATTCCACATAGCAAGATAAGCTTACTCATAATTACACTAGTTAATCAGCGACACATCCATAATAGTAAATTACATTTCTGGAAAACCCATAATTCTATAGAGAATGGGCTATGCATTCACAAAAACAGTATTGGTATATAACAAATATGTCAATCAAAACACTTGTTGTCAACAATCTATTACTCTATATTGCTATAGTACAGTGCCCATTTGAAAGTAGCACTAAATTGAATAAAGCAATTTGAAAGTAGCACTAAATTAAATAAAGCAATTGGACATGATTAAATATTTAACTTCAGTAATAAGTAAGACATGTTACATGTATCTACAGATGCAGTGCTCAAACTACAGTAGTAGTACATCATGTAAACATTTTCTTCCAAATGCTGTGCTAACACTTCCTCAGCACTAGGTTGATCTTTGGAGAGGAGTCGAGCATCAGGGTAAAAGAAAAGTACTATTTAGTGATTATACAAAAGCCTTTTACAGGCTATGCCACAACCAACCAGACATCTTAGCAATCTCTGAAACTTAGCTCAAACCCCCTATCTCAGATGCTGAGATCCTACCCCCAGGATTCAATATTCTCAGAAATGACCGACCAAATAAGAAAGGGGGTGGCTCTGCCTTAGTATACTCCAACCTCCTCACCTTAATACCCCTCCAAACTCCAATTCCACATCTCCAGAACACAGAATTGATTGCTGGACTACTAAAAATTAATAAACACAAGAATATCTGCATAATAGCCCTTTATCTCTCTCCTGGTAACAATATCTCTACCCTTGAGGATATTCTCCTATGGGCCTCTACTGAAATTAAGTATGAAACTTATATTTTAGGAGATGTAAATATTGACTGGAACAAAATGAATAGCACCTCTCCCTCCCTATCCATCAACCTCTATAACTTCTCTCAGATAATTCACTCAGTCACCCGACCTAACAAAGTAAATCCCCCTGGTTCCACTTTAGACTGGATCTTAGTCTCTGATCCTAATAAAATAACCAACTCTGGCACAACTCCTGATTCCATCAGCGACCATTTCCCAGCTTACATTCATCGCTCAACGACCTCTTCCCCTCACCAGCACCAATATATTTATACTCGTAACCTCAGTAATTTCAACCCCACATCATTCTCAAACAAATGAACTGGCAAATACTAAACTCCCTTCCTCTTGACAATGCTATAGAACACTTCAACTCTGTCTTTCTAGACACTCTAAACTCCCTTGCCCCTCTTAGACACAAGAGGGTAAAAACTAATACAGCTCCTTGGCTATCCAAAGATACTAAGAAAATTATGCACCAAAGGGACAAACTTTGGAAGCTCTACCAAAAAGATAAACTTCCCAATACCCTGCTCCAATACAAACAGCAACGTAACCTAGCAAAACAGCTAAAAACCACCAAGGACAAAAAGTCCTACTACATCAAACTCCAGTCCAACAACAACAAAACCCCCAAGCAATTCTGGAAATCAATAAACTCACTGCTTAATCCAGGATCCAAAAATAATCCTTGCCCTGACCCAAGCAAATCGGATCTTGATCTAGCCTCAGATTTTTACTCATTCTTCTTAGAAACTATTTCTGACCTGACTAGGACCTTCCCCAACATTAACCCTCCAGCCCCTCTCTCTTCTTCATCCAACCCCACTAATAACTCTCCCCTTGTTCAACTTCAAACCTGCCTCTACTAACTCCATAAAAAGACTTCTATCCAAACTTAAAACATGCTCTAATGCTCCTGACAACATTCCCTCTGCCTTCCTAAAATGTACTGCTGATGCCTTAGCTCTCCCAATCAGTATTATAATCAACAGATCTATTAAGGAATCTTACATCCCCAAACTCTGGTGCTCAGCCTATATTCTTCCCCTTCATAAAGGAGGCAAAAACACCAGTATCTCTAACTTCCACCCTCTCGCTCTGCTCTCTCCAATCTCTAAAATCGTTGAAAAGTGCATTCACCTTCAACTTATGCCTTACCTGGCCCAAAACAATCTTCTTACACTTACACAACATGGTTTCCGCCCAGGTCATAGTACTATAACTGTTCTACTCTCTTTCTTAGAAAACAGTCAATCTAGCTCGAGACTCTGGACATCTAGTCTCTACTGTTCTGCTCGATCTGTCCAAAGCATTCAACACTGTTTCAAACACCTTCTTTATCACCTCTCAAAGCTCCATCTCTCCCCAAACACTATATCCTGGTTCTCCAGTTACCTATCAGATAGAACTCAGGCAGTCAAATGCAAGTACTCTACCTCTTCCTACTTACCTACCCCAACTGGCGTACCATAGGGATCTATCCTAGGGCCCATGCTTTTCAATATCTTCATAAACAACTTTCATGCTGCCATTCCTGATTCCAAAATTATTCAATATGCAGATGATTCTGCCTTAGTCTGCTCTGCCTCCAACCTCTCAGAATTGCTGTCTAAAACACAAACTGCCTTCTCAACCACCGAAAATTGGATGCGCCAAAACCACCTCTCTCTCAATGCAAACAAATCAAAAATTCTACTTTTCCCTCCCACAAAGTCATTCTCCTACAACAAAAATGCCTTCAAAGTGCTAAGTCAAACTAATTCAGCTATAGAAGTGGTTCCTTCTGCTAAACTACTTGGTATTACTATTGACGAACATCTCAAGTTCGAGATCCATATTCAACAAAATATTAAGAAAACCTACCAAAAGCTAGGTATGCTGTACGGGAATAATCACTTCCTCTCTTATACTACTAGGAATACTCTAGCCACCACTTATCTACTGCCTTCCTTATTATATGGAGCCCCCCTGCTAACTAACCTATCCTCCTCTATTTCCTCCAAACTAGAAAACTGCTATAATAAAATCTCAAAATTTGCTACCAAATCTAAACCTTCTACTCATCACTACCTTACCCTAAGATCCCTAAAGTGGCTTGAACTCCCAAACTACTTAGACTTCCTCCAACTCACCACTGCACACAGACTTGTATATCACCCAACTAAGTGTCCAGCGCTAACTAATATCCTCCCCCATTCCCCCCTCAATAGAACTCTCAGATCCGAGCATCACAACCTAATTGCTATCCCCAAACCCAAAAGTACAGCAGGCCAACTTCTCCTCGCTGTCTCTCTAGGCAAAAATGGAATTCCCTTCCTCCCTCTGTAAGAACCATCCCATACTTAGAAAACTTCAAAACTCAGCTTACCAAACACCTGGCCACAAAATGGAAATGCAATTGCCACCATCCAACCTAATCTTCCGTAGTACATTCCCCTGGGGTTTTTCCCACTCTAGTTCCTAAGCCCTCAACAACTCTCCTTCAGCTATGCTCCTGGGGGTTTTCCCATTCAGGTTTCGAAGACCTCAATAACTCTCCTTCTGCTGTGCTCCCACGAGCAATTTCTAAGCTCTCCCTTCTTCATTAGCTATCAATAACTATCAATACAATAACAATAGCTATCGATAACCTCAGTAACTCCTTCAGCTATGCTCCCACGAGCATTTTCTAAGCTCTCCCTTCTCTAGTAGCTGCTTATTTCTTATGGTTCTACATTGTAACTATTGCATGTAGCTTTCCATTTACTACATTGTAAATATTGTATATCGCTTTCCATTTACTACATTGTAACTATTGCATGTAGCTTTCCATTTACTACATTGTAACTATTGCATGTAGCTTTCCATTTACTACATTGTAACTATTGCATGCAGCTTTCCATTTACTACATTGTAACTATTGCATGTAGCTTTCCATTTACTACATTGTAACTATTGCATGTAGCTTTCCATTTACTACATTGTAACTATTGCATGTAGCTTTCCATTACTAATTTCTTTTCTGAAATTGTCCATGTATGGTGTATCCTCATTTTATTTAAAAGTATGTATATAAAACATCTTCTCACCTAATATCTGAGTGTGTACACTAAAGAAAATGTATAAACAATAAGTCCACACTCAATGCTTTTCTGCTTATTATGCATATTTTCAAGGTACTTACTTGTAACTGTTTCCATAATATTTAAGACTGACATCCGTGTATTCCTGTACCTTATCTGTATTATGCATCTTGGAGCTTTTCTCCCCAGGCCTCCAACGAAAACGGGTCACTCTGACCCAGTGGACTTCCCCGGTAATCAAACTGGAAATAAATAAATAAATAAAATAAGTAGGTTTATGCCGTACTATTAGGTTTTGATTATTGGATCGTAAGAGTCAGGAGGTACATTTTGAAGATTGACAACAGGGAGGGACAGAGGGAGGGGTTACAAATGAGCTTGTGGGCATGAGTGAGTTGAATATAGGAGAGATAGTTGGGCAGTTCTAACCAATTTATTTTTGAAGGGCTATGCAGTGATGGGTAGTAGATTTTTGGCTTGTGGTAAACTTTGTTATTTTGTAATAGCAAGAGGAGAGTCTTGTCTTAAGAGAGGATTGTAGGTTTATCAGAAGTGCAGCGTCATAAAGAAGAGAAGGGATGCGATATGTGGAGGAGACGGTGAGCTCGGTAGGAGGAGTAAGGTAATGATTGTGGCGGTAAAGCATGCCAAGTTTTTGGTGTTTTTTTTTAATATTTATTTGCAGGTGAGAGTTGAATTTAAGCTGGTCATCGATTTGGACACCTAATAATTTTGCTTCAGATACTAATTTGAGAGATGTATTGTTATGGCTTTTGATGGAGAATGAATTTCTGCCAATATTGGTTGATTTTGTGGGGGTAAATAACATTAGTTTGGTTTTTGTGGGATTGAGAGCTAAGTGATTGTCTAACATCCATTGCTCAGTGGTAGAAAAAGCTTCTTGGGTATACTTTATGAGTGTGGGGATGGAGATGGCACAGCATATTATAGTAGTCGGCGTACTGGATGAGTTTAGTATTAGTGACTGAGTGATGGAAATCATTTATAAATATAATGAAGAGGAGGGGACCCAGTATGGAACCCTGGGGAACAACAGTGGGGGTGTCAAGGAAGGAGGAGGTGGCTTTTTTCCATTTTACTGCTTGCTGTCTATGTGAGAGGTAACTGTTGACCCACTTGATGGTGGAGAGGGATAGGTTTAGATTGGAGAGTTTATCTAGGAGAAGGTTGTGTGATATAGTATCAAACACCTTGGAGAGATCGAGTAAGAGTATGGATACTGTGCAGCCAGAGTCTCAGGCTTTGTTAACAACTTCTAGGAAGGAAAGAAGGGCAGTGGTAGTACTGTGTCCGGGTCTAAAACCATACTGTGTTATAGAAAGTAAGTGATTGTTGGTAAGGTAGGGAAGGAGTTGTAGGTGGATACATTTTTCAAGGAGTTTAGAGATGGGAGATAGGATGGCAATAGGGCGGAAGTTTGTAACATTATTGTTGTTACCCCTTTATGCAGGGGTATGATGAATGTCTTTTTCCATAGCTGGGGTACGTGACTTTCTTGTATAGATCGGTTAGTTAGTATACTGATGGGTATGGCAATAGCATCAGTGGCTATAGATAAAAAGTGTGAGGGTATGTTATCAGGGGCACTGGAGCATGGTTTTAGCTTTTGGAGAAGTTTTTTTAGAATAGAAATGGGTATGGGATTTATGGAGAAAGGAGGGTGTTGGGAGGTAGAGGGATTACTGAGTGATGGAGAGAGTGAGACCAGGGGAGGGGATGTACAGGTAGTAGGTGTGGTGTTGGTAGATATGCTAAGGGAAAGATAACTGTGTGGTTTCTTTAAAGCAATGTTGTGTTTGGTTATGCATCACATGAGAATTAAATGATGACCTCTGAAAATGTGTTAAACTTTTAATAAAACTTCCTGTCTGGACTTGCTTTTGAGCTTCCTGGTCAGTTATGTTTTGTGAAAAGTTCTTGTCAAGGCATTTTTTTTCCACCTCTGTTCAAAAAAAAAAAAAAAAAGAAAAAAGAGACATTTTTGCTGGGGGGTTGTTAAGAGGGCTAAAGTCCTGACCTGCAAATGGCCCAGCTACTCCTTTGCAGTTCATAGCATTTTCTGAAGGATGAACAAACCTCAAGTTTTCTCCCACTAAAAACAATGTAACATTGTGGAAATAGTCTCTGAGAAACAGAGACCCCTTAGGAAGAATCAGAAACTGAGCTCACCTCAGAATCTGAATCAGAAAAAAAACTCTATCCGTCCCTGAATTTTTCTGTTCAGAATCAAGATCTGGAGCTTAATGGAAAAAAGGAATCCCTTTTTCTTTCACCAGAAACTATTTTGCAAGGAGGATGAATAATCCAATTTAACCAAGCAAATAAGAAGTTATGTACTCACCATAATGTTCCATGTGAGTTGTTCCATCTCACCTTTATTCTTCACTGATGGGTTTGAGCCGATCCATCGGTTCCAACACGGCCATTAGCAAAGCTCAAGTTTTACCAGTAGCTTGAGACCAAGCCCCTTATCCCATGATGCCTTGCTGGAATTACCTCAGATCTTGTTTGCTGTGTGTACTATATCCATGTAAGAGAACTACCCTCCCATAGAGAGGAAGAAGGATTGAGTAACCAGGATGAGACCAGCCTCTAGGTCAACTATCAGTCAGGTGGGGGATGGAGGGAGGGACGTAAGAATGAAAGTGAGCTGGAACAACTCACATGGAACGTTATGGTGAGTACATAACTTCTTAATGTGAAGTTGTTCAATCTCACCGTTCATTCTTCACTGATGGGTAGCGTCCCTATCACCCTTAATCTTGGGTGGCTCAAGGGAGTACAGTCTTCAGGACCGTAGACCCAAAGGAAGCCCTGTCCCTGAAGGCCTTATCAGCTTTGTAATGAGTGATAAAAGTATGAGGTTTAGACCAAGTGGCTGCAGCACAAATGTTATCAAGGGGCAATTTGACTTGGAATGCAGAAGATGTAGAGACTGCCCTGGTAGAATGAGCTTTAATCTTGTGTAGTAAGGGCATATTAGCAGCTGAATAAACAAAGGTAATACAATCAGATAGCCATTGGTCTACCTTTTCTAGCTTCAGAGAATGATACAAAGAGTTGGTATGATACAAAGAGTTGGTCTGATTTTCTAACATCTTTTGTTCTGTCCCAAATAATATCTGAGCTGTCTGCGAACATCATGTTTGTGCAGCATGTACTCTAATTTGTTGGAATGGTTAGGGAACAAGACTGGCAACTCAATGACTTGGTTGATACTGGATTCAGAACAAACTTTGGGCAAAAAGGAGGGGTTTGTCCTAAGAGATACTCTATCAGCAAGAAAAATCAAATAAGGGGGGCTGACAGATAAGGCTTGAAGTTCTGACACTCTACGTATGGGCAGAAGTAATAGCCACCAGAAATATGATTTTCCATGATAATGATTTGAGATCACAAGATGATGCTGGTTCAAACGGGGGAAGAATCATGCGAGACAGCATAAAGTTTAGATTCCAAGGAGAATAAGGAGTTTTCACTGGAGGCCTCATGTGGAAGGTCCCTTTGAGAAAGGCCTTGGACAACTTGTGGGACATTATGTTTAGTCCGTCCACTCAGAGATGAAAATTAGATATAACAGCCAACTGGACCCGAACTGTAGCAGCTGCAGCTTCTTCATTAAAAATCATAGTCAAGAATTCTAACATGGATGGCAAGGGGGCTTGATAAGGATCAATGTTCTGCTTTGAAGCCCATATGGAAAATCTCTTCCACTTACTAAGATATAATCTCCTGGTGAATGGCTTATGGGAAGACAAGAGGATCTGCCTTGTCTCATTAGAAAGGTCATGAAGCCTGGCTATGAGGGAAACTGGAGCAGCCAAGCTGTTAGCTTCAGTGACTGCAATGAAGGATGCAGGTCCCCCAACGGATGTTTCAGAAGGTCCAGGACTGGGTCAAGAATCCATGGATCCTCCAATAGATGATGATGAAGAAATGGTAACCAAATCTGCTGAGGCCAATGAGGGGCTATAAGAAAGATAGTCCTTCCCAGCGACATTGCTTTCTGTAGAAGTTTGGGTATTAGCGGATTGGAGGGAATGCATATAGGAGACCCGGGGGCCAACCGTGTATGAGTGCATCTCTCGGGGTTTCTCCCGAAGGGGGAATCAGGGCAAAGTAGCTTCTGCATTTCGTGTTGATGTGACTGGCAAAAAGATAGCAGCAAGGCTGGCCCCATTTGTGGAAAATCCTGTCCGCAATCTCTTGTTTGAGGGACCACTCATGCGGCAACAAAATTGCCCTGCTCAGTTTGTCTGCTATCACACTGGATCTCCCCGGGATGTGCTTACCAATAGAAAGTGCTGGGAGGAGGCAGCCCACTGCCAAACTCTGAGGGTAAGACTTGGTCCCGCCTTGCTTGTTCAAGTACAAGACTACTGACATATTGTCTGTCTGAATTACAATCGTCCCTAGTGGAAGAGAGTCTTGAAAGTACTGCAATGCCAGAAGTACTGCTCTCATCTCCAGAACACTGATATGCAGATGTGACTCTTGATCCATCCATGTGCCTTGGGCAGTCTTTCCCTGAAAATGCCCCACCCTATCAGGGAAGCGTTCGTGGTCACAGTGGCTACTGGAGGGGGTGGTGCAAAGGGGCATCCTATGGTTACATGAAGAGACGTCAACCACCAATGGAGATTACTCTTGCAAGAGTTTGTAATTAAAATCATATGACTCACTGGAAGTTCCTGATAGGACCATTGAGTGAACAGTAGCCATTGAAGAATCCGCATATGCATCCTTGCTAATGGTATGGCCAAGATCGCTGCAGCCATCAAACCTAATACTTTTAAGACTTCTGCGGCTGGTACTCTGTCCTTCGACACTAATGAACTGACATGCTGGCGAAGAAGAAAGACCCTCTCAACTGGTAGTTGTAGAGTGGTGGTTGAAATGTCTAACTCTGCCACTATAAAGCCAATATGTTGCGATGGCAACAAGGCAGATTTTTCTGAGTTGACTGTAATGCCTAAGTGATAGTGGAGTGTCATAGTGTATTCCCTTGCCTGAATCAGTTGATGCCTGGTGGTGGAGGTAAGGAGCCAATCGTCTTGGTACGGAAACACCTGGAATCCTAGATGCCTCAGATGAGCCATGACCACTGCCATGCATTTGATGAACACTCTGGAGGCTGTAGTGAGACCAAAGGGCAGGGCTCGAAATTGATAATTGGCTCCCAGCCGGAAACACAGATGATCTCTGGATGGCCTGGTCATTTTTATGTGGTAGTAGGCATCCTTGAGATCTATCGAGCACATCCAATTGTCTCTCCCTAAAAAGGGAAGTATAGACTGTAGCGTGACCATCCGGAACTTCGCTTTCTTCACAAATTGGTTGAGTCTGCTGAGGTCCAAAATAGGTTTCCAGTCCCCTGTTTTCTTTGGAACCAAAAAGAATCTTGAGTAAGTTCGGGATCCTATTTGGTCTGCTGGGACTGGCTGGATGACTTTTTTTCTAGCAACTTGTGGACCTCTATAGTTGCTTGTTCCCTGTAACTGGGTGGAACATCCAGGATTCTCCTTGGGGGTGTGGGTGGAGTGGAGAACGGTATGAAATACCCTCTGGAAATAATACTTTGTACCCACCTGTCATTTGTTATATCTTGCCAGGCGTCTGGGTACAAAGATAAGCGACCCCCCCCCCCCGACTGCTTCAAGAGCAGGACAGTCAGGTCTCCTTTCAGGAGCGCTGATAGGGTTAACCAGAGAAGTGATCTCTGTCACCTTGGTGTTGCGGACTCCCTCTGCCACGAGGGCGGTGTTTTCCATTGTTACCCCCTCCTCTGCCCCTAGAGGGGGGTTTACCACGTGTGTCCTGAAAGGCTCCTTAGGCTTTTTGGAACCACATTTTCCCTCCCCATTGGCCTTTGGGGTAAGGCCGAGTAGGGGTGGAAAAATGGACTCGGACGGCAGACAGAGTCTTTCCCTCCTGCTCACACCTGATGGGAGTTTCCTTCACTTTGGGCCCAAAGAGAGATGAGCCATCAAAAGGGGTCTTGACAAATGAAGACTTAAAGGGCTCCACGAAGGAACACAAGCACAGCCAGAAATGTCTTCTTAGAGCAATTCCTGTACCCGCTGCCCTACTCATTCCATCGGCTGCATATATGAGACTCAGACGAGTTTACAATGGAATTTAGGGTAGCAAGCTGGGTGGTAACTTTGTCAGAAGCCCCTGCAGCTACAGTACCCTGAAGAGTATCTCCCAACTCCTTAAGGAGATCTCTTTGCAGTCTGGTGAAATGGGTCAAATAGTTCAGGGATCGGAGTGTAAAAGTCACTGAACTAAACGTGTTTCCCATATTGATCCATGATCCTGGACTCTCTGTTAGGAGGATGGATCGATAAGGAAGTCTCAGACATTTCCTTCTTGGTGGCCGCCACCACATCCCCTTGGACAAAAAATCTTTATCTACGGGGGCAGAAATGAACTTGTTAGGCCTCCGAGGGACAGGTTCCATGGACTCCGGTGACTCCCACGCCCTCCGAGACCAGCTGCATGAGGTCATCGAAGGATGGAGACACCCAAGAGGTGGAAGGTTGAGACCTGAAAGTCTTCAGGAGAACTGACTCATCCTCAGTAGGGCTTTTGGACTGCCAATCACCCCTCTGCCTAAGGATCTCGAGTATCTCCGCAAAGGAGATATCCTCAGAGGGGGATCGTGGGGACCTTTCTGACTCATCCAAGTCAGTGTCAGATGTCATCGACTCCTGTGGGGAGTCCAAGTGTCTCCTCTTGCACAATCTCTTATTGGGAACCTCCTCAGTGGGAGCCTCTGGGGAGGTCTCGGAAGAGCAGGGGGTGCTCTGTGGGGCAACCTGAGGCTCAGGGTCTCTACGCTTGGCCTGGATGACGGAGGCAGAAGCGGACACAGGCACTTTGGGGGAAGAAGAGTCCAGACCTGGTGTCGAGGATGTCTTTGGGGACAAGGCTCTCCTCATGGCTTCGAAAGCATTATGGCTCCAATGAGGAGTCGTCGACAGACCCGAAGGAACTGATAACCCCTCCCACACCAAGGCCGTGGGCTCCGAGCCAGAGGTAGGAGCCGAGTTTATCCAAGCCGAGGCCCCAAGAGGAAGAGTCAGCACTGACAAGTCACTGCGACTAGCCTCCCCGGACCCGACAGGAGAGTGTCGGCCCCTAGAGTCCCGGGTAGGCACCGAGGATGTCAGAGTAGACAGAACCGATGACACGGGAGCAGGTCTCTGCTCCAAAGGCTCCACGATCAGCAGGTCAGCCCCCTCTAGCCATAAAGATCCGGTACGGCTCGGAGGAGGAGCAGTCAAATTCGGGGTGGTGGTCTTCAGTTCAGACGCTCGGGTCAGAGCCAACAACAATTTAGCAAGGCCTGGTGCCCGTAAGAGCCTCTGCACCACTCGGTTCACATTCATATCTGAGATGCTGACAGAAGACCTAGAGGAGTGCACCGAAGGCGCAGACTGAAGGAGTGGAGATACAGGTCTCTCAGAGACCGGCTCCAGAACTGTGGGCCGGCTCCGAAATGAAGAGAAACTCGGCTCCAAAAGCTGTGGAGCTGAAGTCCCAGAATCCTCCACTTTCTTTGACTTTTTCCAGTCTTTAGATGCCTTGGAGTCTGCTGAGGATTTAAAAGATTTAGTGGAATTGCTGGCCCCATCCTGGTCAGTCAAAGTTTCAGCAAAAGGATGCTTCAGCAAACCTCGATCCACAAGCTTCCTTTTTCTCTCTAAAAGAACCCTTGAAGAAAAGGAATGGCAAATACTGCAGGACTCCTGCAAATGCACCACACCTAAACAATAAATGCACTGAACGTGCCCATCAGTAAGAGACATCTTTTGTCCGCAGTCTGGACATTTCTTGAATCCAGACTTTGGGTGTTTGTCTTTTTCCTCAGACATATCAAGAAAAACTTTAGGCTTAGCTCTGTAAACAAACCACACAAGCCTAGAAATTATATCACCAACTACACTTAGGCTCAAGTTAACACACCTAAAATATAAAACACACTCTAAACAATGGCCCGGAGAAAAAAGGGGGCTAACACTATGTAAATATATATATAACTACACACTATCTATACTATAAATTCAATAACTATAATAGTAGAAAAACACACATACTAAGTAACTAGGCCCAACACGAGGCCGCTACAATTATACTAAATAGTAAAGGCACCAAGGGAAATAAGTCTAATAGAAAAAAACTACAGGAGCTATTATAAGACTAATCTTACTAGAATTAGAAAAAAGTTATGGAATAACTTGCAAAAGCGATTTTTTTGATCAAAAAAGGCAGGAGCGAACTGGAACCACTGAGATCCGTGGTGTGGCAAATTAGATCTGAGGTAATTCCTGCAGGGCATCATGGGATAAGGGGCTTGGTCTTGAGCTACTGGTAAACCTTGAGCTTTGCTAACAGCCGTGTTGAAGATGATGGATCGGCTCCGAACCCATCAGTGAAGAATGAACTGCGAGATTGAACAACTTCACATCTACTTCTATCCAAGTAAATGTGAGCACGTACAGACACGTTTAGTTTTCAGTTTCTTTTTGACAGGAAAAATGAGGCCAACAGTGTTATTCATGGCAGCAGCCTCTGGAAGAATGGGCACAACATTCTGACTAAACAGGGAAGCCTTCCTTGCTCCATCTCCCAAGACCAACAAGAGTGGCTCTCCTTTGACAACTGAGGGAACCCCAACAGCCATGGCTAACCCCAGGCCATAATGGGTGTATATTCTACACCACAGGGATCCAGGGTAAAAGATGAGTGGCCATTGCAGAGTTACCCACCTGCTGCTAAGGCAGATTGCTATCCTGCTGGGGCAGCAAAGGTTGTTTGCTTAACTTTTTGTGGATTAAAGAAGCATTGACCATAGGACGGTAGTTTGTTCCATATTCAAGTTTAAAATAGTGCCTCTTTTGGGCTCCCTATCAGACGATCGAAATGCCATTTCCGCGAATATGAAATGATCGACACATATTGCACAAACTACGTAAATGCCGAATGTCCAAAACAGCGAAATCCAAAATGTCGAAGTGTTTTGGTTGGCCCGTCTGCAGTATAGGTAAGTGTGCGATAGGTATGGACCTTAGGGTAGGGTGCGGGTTAAGGTAAGTGTATAGATAGGTAATGTATGTAAGATTTAGTGTAGTGTTAGAAGTAGGGCTTTGTTAAATGCATTTATGTGCATTATTTATTTTGTTAGGGTATACCTCTGTAGGGGAAGTGTGCGGTAGTTACAGACCTTAGGGTTAGGGAGGGGTTAAGGATAGTGCATAGATAGTTGTGTATGTGGGGTTTAGTATAGGGTTAGAAGTTGGGTTTTGGTGCTATACTTTAGGGTTAGGAGTAGGGTTGGGTTAGGAGTAGGGTTTGGTTAGTTTATGTATGTGGTTTATTTATTTTGTTTGGGTAGGTAGTATGTAGCGGGTGGTGGGGTTGACCAACTATGTCCGTTTGAGGTTTTAAATTTTGCAGTTTAGTGCGTTCAGTCTATTCGTGGTTTGATTAATATGTGTCGCTCTTTTGGTATTCGCTGAAATGGATTTTCACAGAACTGATATAGACCCCCTCTTTTGCATGGGACAACAAATAGCAAAAGCCCATAAAAATTTTAATCTTTAAAAGTCACTTTTTTCACACACAAACACAGGAAAAAGCATTTTAAAACACTCTGCCAGCCCCCAAAAAAGTCAAATAAACAATTTTGCCACACAAAAAATGTTTTTCAATTACTTTAAACAATTTTTAAACTGATAGGAAAAAACTGAGCTCCTATTTCAAACTACAGTTAATTCTTGTGTCTATTAAAACACAAACTCCTACCTTAAAAATAACTCTCCCAAACAGGAACGTACGATAAAAGAAGTTATGTATTTACCATAATGTTCCATCTAAGCTGTCCATTTTTATTCCTTCTCGACTGACTGGTTCGGATCCGAGCCCTCGGATCTGACTCAGCCGTTGTAAAAGCTTGTGGCAACCTTGAACTCTTGATCCTCTCCCTTACTCAGAATACACAATCTCCATTACCTTAGATTTTGTTTGCAGATTATAGCAAAAGACTAACACTTTACTCAAACAGAAAAGAATTTTAAGCACAAAGCTGTATCTGGACTCATGAAAGGAAAGGAAAGACCATAAGACTGGCTCTATCCACTCACTCTTCAGACAAAATTGGATGGGAGTTGGTGGGTAGGAAGTCAAGGAGGAATGAAAATGGACAACACAGATGGAACATTATGGTAAGTACATAACTTTTTTATCTGATGTTGTCAATCGTCATTAGATCCTCAACTGATGGGACAGAGTCCCCAGCTACTATAATCCCAGGGTTGCCTGAAGGAAGGATATTCCTAAGCACCACTGAGCTAAATGATGCCCTATTTCTAGAACGTTAAGTATAGCTTGTAATGAGAGACGAAGGTGTGAGGTGAAGGCCACGTTACTGCTGCAACAATGTCATCCATGGAGGCTCTTGAATGACAGTTTTCCAAGATAGAAATTTTAGATCGCAGGTATTTGCAGGTTCAAAGGGTGGAAGAAATAAAGCTTGCAATACCAGAGTTAAGTCCCACAGTGGAGTAGGATCTTTAACTGGAGGTCTCAACAGAAGTGTTCCACATAGAAAGATCTTACAAAGTTTATGTGAAGCAAGGGAAGAGCCATCAAGGCCAACATGGAAACTGGAAAGCATTGCTAACTGAACCTTTACTGTGGAAGAACTGGTCCCTCGATCAAAAAGCAGCGACAGAAACTCCAGAATAGTGTTAATCGGTGCAGAAAAGGGGTCCACATCATTTTGAAGTGCCTATTACACAAATCTCTTCCATTTGCTAGCATAAGTTTTCTTTGTAGATGGTTTGAGGGAAGATGACAGAATTTGGCGAACAGGGGAAGACAGCATAGTTTGTCTATTACTGGAAAAGGAGATACCACGCTGTCAGCCTGAGCTTTCAAAGATCCAAATTAATCATTTCTGTCAGGTGAGACAGCATGTCTGGAACTGGATCCAGAATCCATGGTTGATGGGTCACATGAGGCCATGGGAAGGGGAACCAAATTTCTCAAGGCCAAAAGGGGGTAATGAGAATGACTTTAGTCTTCAACCAGGCAGGTTTTGGAAGGAATTTTGATATCAGGGGGATCGGCAGATAAGCATACAGTAACCTAGGAGGCCAATCTTGGAGAATAGCATCCCTCAGTGACTCCTGCTGTGGGGGATGAGGGCAAAGTAGCTGCTGCACTTGTTGTTCAGGGGAGAGAGACAAACAGATTGCAGCAAGGCTGACCCCACTTGTGGAAAATCATGTCCACTGCTTTCTGATTGAGGGACCATTCATGAGGTAAGAAAATCCACCTGCTCAGTTTGTCTGCTAGTACACTGGTCTTCCCCAGAATGTGCGTTGCTATTAGAAAAATGGTTGGAAGAGATTGTACACAGCCACACTCTAAGGGCTTCTCAACACAAGGGACATGATCTGGCCCCTCCTTCTTTTTTGATGTATCAAACTACTGACATATTGTCTATCTGAAATGCAATCGTCCTCAAAGGAAGAGGATCTTGTAAGGCCTGCAATGCTAAAAGCATTGCTTGGATCTCTAAAACACTGGTATGTAGGTTGGCCTGTTTGGGGGACCAAGTGCCTTTGACAGTTTTCCCCAGGAAAAAGCCCCCCCTCCGCACCCCAACTGGGGAGAGTCCTTGTTTACTATGGCCTTGACCTGTGGGTAAAGGAACGGGCACCGCATCCACTACTTGAGATCTCTCTAGATTGTCTGAGTGATTCGAATCAGAGTTGACATGGGTTGGGAAAATAGCGACCATTGTGATGCTAACATCCACTGTAGAATCCTCATGTAAAAATTGGCTAAAGGTACTGGTTTTATAGCTGCTGACGTTGACCCTAGAGCATGAAGGAATATGTGGGCTGAAATCTTGGTAGTGCATATTATTTTTCTGATTTGAGATCTCATATTTTAGGCTCTCAAAGAAGGCAGTGACGTTATCATAGACTGAGTTGAACACTGCTCCTACGAATTCCCGATTTAGAGTAGGGTAGCAGTTGAGACTTGCTGTAGTTTATGGTTATTGCAAGATAAGAATAAGTCTGGACAATGATTGGTTGGTGCAGTAATGAGCTAGTCCAGGTACAGAAAAAAATGGAATTCCTAGAGCCTCAAGTGATTGCTTTGGTGAGACCAAAGGACAGAGCTTTGAACTGGTAATAACTGGTTCCCAGCCAGAAAAGTAAATACATTTTGGATTGTCTGTTTATCTTTATGTGGTAGTATGCATCATGAAGATCTAGCAAGCACCTCCCATCATTCTTGCCCAGAAAAGGGAGAATGGACTGAACCGTGACCATCCAAAATGTGGGGTGTTGAACTTATGCGGAAGAAGCAGGATGAACTGGATTGTAAATATTTGGAAATTAGGCTGCTTACACTATGATTTAAAAAGATCTATTTCCCTCAAGAGGTGGACTGCCTGGGCAATGGGTAAAGATACTGGTGGCATCTACCAAGAGGACCGTCTAGAATCTTGTCTTTACAGGTCCCATCTTCCTAAATTCATTTTCTTATCATTTGGCGGAAAAATATGTGAAGGGAAAAGGAAATGTTTTGATTCCAATGGTAGCTAGGGTCTTGCTTCCTTGTTTGCCAGTTGTAGGTGAAGGGAAATTCAACTGAAGCCCTAAACATGGAGTCATCACCAACATGGGGTAAAAAAAAAAAACAAGAACATCTTCAGGAGGAACTAGAATTAGTTGGTCACGAAGAACTTGTATTACTGTTTTCTCAAAGAATTGGAGTCACGGGATGAATGAGAAACTACTTAATGAATCTCCACCAAGAAAGGATAAGGGAAGTCTTTGGGTCTGTGAGACATCCGAGCTGCATGCATGTATGCCTCTTAATGGGAAAAACTGGATCTGTTGATTTAAAAGTATGATGATATCTTTCATAGACACAAACTCAGGAAATTTACCTTACAACCCTGTTTGGACTAGGAAGAAAATGAGAGCAGTTAACAGTCTCGGCATGGGAGTATGTAAGGTGAATTGGCATAATCCAAGAATATTTTTGGACATAATGAGGAGAGAGAGAGAAAGAGAGAGGGTAATTGAGTAGAGAATTCACTCCTGAAAAACTGACCTAGGTTGCTACCACAGCGACCACCACAGTCCAAAGGGGGGGTGAAGAAATGGGACCACCAGTGGAAAAAGGAAAAATATAAGAATCCTTACTTCTTCAGAGAGAGGCCGTATAGAAGGGGGGGGGGGCAAACGTATTCTCCCAGTCAGCATTCTTCAATGGGGAAACCCAAGAAAGTCTTGGCCACTGTACATAAAAAGGAAAAGGGCAAAAAGAGAATGACCAACCAGGAAAAGAAGCATCTGTTCCCATCTCACCAAGCCATTGACCAGCAGACCGGAGGGGCAGGGTTCAATCCTGAACTCTAGAATGACGGCTAAAAAAGAACTCCACAATGGAGACCCTCAAGTGCACTGGACAGACCCAGGATACTGGGAAGCAGTCTATTTACAACCCTGCATCCAAGGCTCACTCCAACGAGAGAAAGCCGGATCAAAGTTGTGTAACAGAAAGTAACAATATGAGATGTAAGCATCCAAGGTGACCCCATATCCTGGGTCAGAAGGAAAGCCCAGTGTCCTTCAACAATGACATGGAGCCAAAACAGAATGAGACTGACCAAACTTCCATGCTGATCAATGATATGGATGGAGGGGAACCCAAAAACCAACCAGGCAGGGATGGAAAGTTAGCGTACAATCTCTGGTCACAGAGGCTAGAGGAGTTGATTTCTTTGATCCAGATAACATGCTTCCCAAAAAAAAGAAGGGATGTCTTATCTCTCTCTTCCCCTTTTTTTAAGTCAGGAATAAACTTCACACAATAGGAAACACAAAAGTCCATGACCATGGACAGAGTTGAACAGTTAGTTATTTACTCACCATAACGATCAATGTATGTGGTCCATCTCGCCTACATTCATTACTGATGGGTTCAGAGCCGATAATCGGCTCCGACTCGGCCGACTATTTTCTAGCACAAAGTCTCTAATTGGCTGGGCTAACCCGTATCCCAGGATGCACCTCTCCCAAACCCCCAGATCTTGTTTGCATACATCCGAGTCACTCCACATACACCAAACTCAGTAAGGAGTATCATCCACCAGGACAAGGGAATAAACCGATTCTGAAGGGTCTCAGAGTAATTATCCTCCAAATCCTTTAGGCAGGGGGCAGGTGGGAGGGTACGTAAGAATGTAGGCGAGATGGACCATATAAATCGATCGTTATGGTGAGTACATAACTAACTGATGTTATGTGGTCCTATCTCGCCTACATTCATTACTGATGGGACAGCGTCCCTAGCACCTCTAACCCGGGAGGCTCATAGGAAAATACTCCTGAGAACCATGGAACCAAAGGAAGCCTGGCCTCTAGATGCCACGTCCAGCTTGTAATGAGAGATAAAGGTGTGATGAGAAGCCCAGGTGGCCGCTGCACAAATGTCATCCAAGGAAAGCCTGGCATGATATGCTATTGAAGTCGAGACTGCCCTAGTGGAATGAGCCTTGACTGGGAAGGGTAAGTTTCTGCCTGCTGATGAGTAAATAAAGGTAATGCAATCCTTAATCCACTTGGAAATTGTGCACTTGGAAACAGAACTACCCATTCTATTCTCCGAAAAGGAGACAAACAATTTATCTGATTTTCTTGCGTGTTTTGTCCTGTGTAAATAGAATCTTAGTTGTCTATGCACATCCAATTGATGAAATTTGAACTCCGCCTTGTTGGAGAAGTTGGGAAAAAACACAGGTAACTCAATGTAGACGACACCTTAGGAAGAAAGGACGGATTAAGTCTCAAGGATACCCTGTCCTTATGGAATATTAAATACGGGGGCCTAATGGACAATGCTAGAAGTTCTGAAACTCTTCTAGCCGAAGTGATGGCCACTAAGAAAGCCATCTTCCAGGATAAGAATTTCAGTTCGCAAGTGGCAGCCGGCTCAAAGGGCGTAGAAGTGATAGCTTGCAATACCAGATTTAAATCCCATGGCATGACGGGTTCTGACACAGGAGGATGCAATAACCAGGCTCCTTTCAAAAAGGCCTTGCAAAGTTTATGGCCCATAAGAGAGGGCTCATAGGATACATGGAAATTAGAAATGGCCGCCAGCTGCACTTTAAATGGTCGAGGGAGCAGAGCCCTGTCGGAAGAGCATAGCTAAAAAGTCTAAGACCGCCGATATAGGGGCTGTGAAAGGGTCCAGACCTTGTGCCTGAGCCCAGATGGAAAATCTCTTCCATTTGCTAGAGTAAATTCTTCTGGTGAAGGACTTGTGAGATGACGAAAGAATATGCACCACCTCAGGTGAAAAGGAATGTAGTCTAACTATCGATGGAAGTGGAGCAGCCAGGCTGTCAACCTGAGGGACTGTAGGGAGGGGTGGAGCTGTCCCAACATATGAGTCAAAAGGTCTGGTACTGGATCCAGAGTCCAAGGACCGTCCACAGTGAACTGCTGAAGGAAGAGGAACCAGACCTGGCAGGCCAGTGTGGAGCAATTAGAATCATCTTGCTTCCCAAGTGGATGGCTTTCTGAATCACTCTTGGTAACAGAGGAAATGGAGGAAAGGCATAGAGCAGACCGGAAGGCCAAACGTGGACTAGAGAGTCCCTGGGTGACTCGCCCTGTGGGGGGATCAGAGTGAAGTAGTTGCTGCATTTGGCATTGAGGGGACTGGCAAGGAGATCGCAGCAAGGCTGACCCCACCTGCTGAAGATCCGAGTAGCAACTCGATTGTTCAGGGACCACTCGTAAGGCATCAGAGTAGTTCTGCTTAGCCTGTCTGCTATCACGTTGGATTTTTCCAGAATGTGTGTTGCCACTAGAAACCATTGGGAAGACACTGCCCAATTCCACACTCTCATGGCCTCTCTGCAAAGGGGGTAAGACTTGATTCCCCCTTGCTTGTTCAGGTACCAAACATATGACATGCTGTCTGAGTGAATAGCAATTGTTCCCCAGGGAAGAGAGCTCTGAAGTGCTTACAACGCTAACAGCACTGCTCTCATCTCCAGGACATTGATGTGTAAGTGTACCTCGTGATCCTGCCATGTGCCTTGGACCGTTCTGCCCAGATAATGCCCCCCCCACCCTATCTGGGAAGCATCCGTGGTTACTGTGGCAACAGGAGAAAGGGGGACTATATTCCTCCCCCTGTCCAGGTTGGAGGAACATAGCCACCAACGGAGATCCTGCCTGCAATGCTCTGTGAGGAGAATTGGGTGAGAGAAGGGTAATTTTTGATAGGACCACTGGAGGATCCACATGTGTAGCCTGGCTAAGGGTACTAACATGATGGTCGCAGCCATGGATTCCAATAACTGAAGAACTGACCTGGCTTGGACCTTCTTCTGGGGCAATAGAGCCTGGACCTGAGATTGCAACACTGTAATCCTTTCTTGAGGTAGAAAGGCCCTCATTAGGACAGAGTTTAATTCTGCGCCTATAAATACAACACGCTGTGAGGGCAGCAAGGCAGATTTTTCCCAGTTTAGTGTAATTCCTAACCTTTGACAAAGGTTTATGGTAGCCTCTCTGGCTTGGATGAGGAGATGCCTGGTGGGGGCAGTAATGAGCCAATCGTCCAGGTAAGGAAACACCTGGAATCCTAGACATCTCAGGTGAGCTGTCACCACTGCCAAGCACTTGGTAAACACTCTGGGGGCTGTGGTGAGACCAAAGGGCAGGGCTCGAAACTGGAAATGACTGGCTCCCAGCTGGAAGCGTAAATGATTCCTGGATGCCTTGTTTATCTTGATGTGATAATAGGCATCCTTGAGGTTGATGGAGCACATCCATACTCCCTCTCCCAACAATGGGAAAATGGATTGAAGAGTGACCATTCGGAACTTGGACTTCAGGACGTAGTGATTCAATCGACTGAGATCCAAAATGGGTCTCAGGCCCCCTGTTTTTTTCGACACCAAAAAGAGTTTTGAGTAAGTTCCTGATCCGATCTGGTCTGAGGGGACCGGTTGGATGACTCCTTTTCTTAGCAGCTTTGCTATCTCTAGCGTTACTTGATCCCTTTGACTGGGTGGAACATCCGGGATTTTTTGATTAGAGGAGGGGGCAAAACAAAGGGAATGGTGTAGCCTCCGGTGATTATTCGAAGCACCCATCGATCCTGAGTGATGCTCTCCCAGGCTTGAGGATGCCTCGAAAAACGACCCCTGACTGGCTCCGGAGCAGCACAGTCAGGCAATCCCTCAGGGATGCTGATAGGAAGATCCGCGAAAGGAGTAGCGGTCTCCCAGATTGCAGGGGCCTCCTCTGCCCCATAGGACGACATCTTCCAGAATAATTCCCCCCACCTCTCCCTCTGGAGGGGGGCTCAACATGTGTGGCTGGGAAAGACTTTTGTGATTTCTTGAACCACATTTTCCCTCCTCTCTGAGCCTTGGGATAAGGCCTAGAGGGGAAAGAGAAATGGGCCCCTACGGCAGATAAAGTCTTACCCTCCTGTTCACATCTGGTGAGAGTCTCTTTCACTTTGGGTCCAAAAAGAGAGGACCCATCGAAGGGGGCATCCGTGAAGGAAGACTTGAAGGCCTCCGTGAAGTGACATAGGCACATCCAGGCTTGCCTCCTAAGAGCCAAGCCTGAGCTAGCTGCCCTACTCGCCCCTTCGGCTGAATAGGATATGAGCCTCATGGACAGGTTTGCAATTTAACCAAGGGTAGACAACTGGGTGTTAACAGTCTGCGCTACAGCCTGAGGCATGTTACCTGTCAAGGTATCTCCCAACTCTTTGAGGAGATCTCTCTGGAGCCGAGTAAAGTGACAAAGGTAAATCAGAGACCGCAGTGTAAAGGTTGCTGAAGACAGGGTACGCTTCCCATATTGATCCATACTCCTGGACTCCTTGTTAGGAGGATGGACGGAGGAAGAAGCCTCTGCAACTTCTTTCTGAGTAGCTGATGCCACCACCATGGCATCTACAGGGACCTATTTTGTGAAAAACTCTTTCCCCAGGGGAGCAGACAGGAACTTATTAGGACAACTGGGCATTGGTTCCACAGAATCAGGGTGCTCCCACACCCTTTGAAAAATCAGGTCTAAGAGTTCATCGAAGGGTGGAGACACCCAGGAGGCGGAAGGTTGAGCTCCGAAGGCCTTGAGGAATACTGACTCCTCCTCAGAGGGGTCTTGGAAGGCCAGTCGCCTCTCTGCCTCAAAGTCTCCAGGATGTCGGAGAAGGAGACGTCATCGGAGGCTGACTTAGGGGACCCCTCTGCATCATCGAGGTCGGTATCCGAGGTGATGGACTCGTCATGGGAGTCTATGTGCCTCCTCTTGCACAGCTTCTTCCTGGGAGGCTCCTCAGGCACAGACTCTGAGGGGCCATCAGAAAGCTGAGGACCACTCATGGGGGTGTCCTCAGGCCTTCGAGCTCCATTGTCCACTGATAGGGGGCGTCAGAGGCTCTAGTTGGGGTGTATGGGGACAGAGTGGCCGATCCAAGTGATGTCACTGACGACCTAGCCAGTGCGCTCCTCATGGCCTCGAAGGCGGGCCCCCCCCGAATCCAAGGACTGACCCGTCTCAGAGACCACAACCGGAGTCGGGATCCCCCTAGCTGAAGCGCCGAGAGGGAGACTTGGGGCCGACAGAAGTCCCAATGTATCCCCCCCTCGGGCCGGACTGAGGAAACCCGAGTGCCAAAACCAGATGACTGAACCAAAATGGTTGGCGCCGACGATGGCTCCGATAAACCCGCCAGGGGTACCGGAGCTGGCGTAAGGAATCACTCGGCACTGAACACTCCGGCTCCAATGACACAATGCTCGGAGGAGGAATCATCGGTACCGAAAAGGGAATAGGCTCCAGAGCTGACTGGGTCAGAGCCGAAAACAATTTGGCTAACACCAGTGACTGAAGGAGCCTCTGAACCACCCTATCCACATCCAAATCAGATAACCTACAGGATTTGGAGGCAACTGAAGGTGATGAGGATCTCCTACCTATCGATTCCTGTGTAACACTGGGTGACCAGCTCCGAATCCGCTCCAAAATGATCGGAGCCGAGGTCGACTCCAGTACCACCGACACCTCCTGCGGCCCCGAAGACAATGGAACCGAGGAAGCATTATCCAAACCTGAGCTCTTGTCCTGCAGCTCCGAAGCCAACGGAGCCAAGGAGGTTTTAACTGTTTTCAAAATCTTCTCCGGTGGTTACGAAGAACTAGATGGAGCCGGAGATCGTTTCTTAGTTCTGGTGGATTTGGATTTGCCAGTAGAAGAAGCAGATTCTATATCTTCTGCAAAGGAGGGCTTGACCAGGCCCTTCAAAATCAGTTTATTTTTTTCTTTCCTGCAGCACCCTGGAACTGAAGGAATGGCAGACACTGCAGGATTCCTGTAAGTGAATCGCACCAAGGCAATAAACACAGATGGCATGCCCATCTGTGATCGACATTTTATAGGCACACTTAGAGCATTTTTTAAACCCGGAGGGTTTATGCTCCTTTTGCTCTTTAGACATGACCAACAAAAACACTCAACACAACAATAGGAAGGTGGGATACACAACAGGAACTCTAAGTCAAACACTCCTAGGGGTCGACGAGAGAAAAACACAGAACACAAGATGAAGGAGAGGACTAGGTCCCTCTAAATTAAACGGGCCTAGCCCGCCAAACACAAGGAAACCACACACACTCTCCACAAAACTATAACAAGCTCGAAACACACACAAAACCCAAAATAGCTATGAAAATAGCTTTTGTTTGACAGAAAAGGTATAAAACTTTAGAAAGTTTAGTCAAAAAAGGTACTTAGCCACAGCCAAGCTCGAGACCACGTCCTAACTCAATGAGCGGCAAACGAGATCTGGGGGTTTGGGAGAGGTGCATCCTGGGATACGTGTTAGCCCAGCCAATTAGAGACTTCGTGCTAGAAAATAGTCGGCCGAGTCGGAGCCGATTATCGGCTCCGAACCCATCAGTAATGAATGTAGGTGAGATAGGACCACATAACATCATTAGTATTAAGGCTAGAGAGCCTAAAAGTAAGCAGAGTAATAGAGCCCATGAAAAAAGTTATTCTCCATAATATATGGATATATAATGTTACCATCGGATCCTAAGAATGCCTCGGATCTGTTGTAATTTGCATTTTTCAACAGTTCTGGATCCGAAGGCAACAGATCTGAGTACTGTATGCAGATTTAAAAAGAAAATGGGAATGTCGTATCCTAGGGATACCTTGAATCTGAAGATGTCTACAATTTTTAAGCAGTTCAGATCCAGAGACAAAGGATCCGAGCATTGTCCAGCCCTCTATGCTCAATTTGCCACTCATCGGATTCTAGGATGGGGACCAGAGGAGAAGAATATGCTGGCAGATTGGACCCGAAGGGTAAAGATAGGATTCGTGAAACTGCCTTCTCCATTCTTGTCTATTTATTATTATTATTATTTTTTTGTAGTTTCTGATCCCAGGAAGCAGATAACTTGCATGATTTAAAAGGCTGGCCCCAGTAAGTTGGATTTGAAGACATAGGATCTGATGAAATTGAAAATTTACATGACCTCATGACATAGGCTTCTCTTGATCCAAAGCGGGCTAAGGATATGGAGGAGGTCAGAAAGATTTTAGAACCAAAAGAACCAAGGGAAAATTCAGCAACACCGTGAAAAATTTCAAAACTTCCCCCGAAACCAGAAAGCAACTGTGGGAGCCCAACATAGGCTCAGGAGAACCCATAACCAATATATTCAACCTGAATAAAAAAGAAACAAAAGTTAGTTTAATTTTTAGTTAAAGGAAATTCAATAAAGCGATCACTGCTCAACAATCATAACTCTCAATCTCTTAGAGTAAGACACTTTTAAAAGGGAAACCTTTAAAACTTTGCTCTTAAAATTTTAGAAAGTTGAGGTTTTGCATTAATATGAATTTTCTGAAGGGTGAAAAAAAAAAAGAGAAAGGTATCAAGGTCAAGGGGCAAGACCTAAACTGACCATCACTGATGATCTAAAATGAGACGTTATGTACCTACTATAACGTTCCATGTTAGTTGTCTTCTCTCGCCTTCTTTCTTGCTGGATGGGTTCAGAACCGATCCTCGGCTCCGACTCGTCCACTTACTAAAGCTCGAGAGCTAATTTTACCGGCTTGGGGCAACCCTATATCCCATGATGCTAGGCGATAACTACCCAGATCTCGTTAGGTAGCTAAAGAAAAATTATGCAATATAGTCCTCCAACTGGAGAGGAAGAGGAAAAAGGGGATAATCCCGCCAAAGAAACCAATCTAATCTAGTGACACTAGGACAAGCTATTTGGCTGGAAATGCTAGATCAGGGCTCTTCAATGAAGAGGAACAATCTTCTTGGTCTGTCCAGGCTAGGGGGATGGTGGGCGGGACGCAAGAAAGAAGGCGAGAGAAGACAACTAACATGGAACGTTATGGTAGGTACATAACTTCTCAATGTTAAGTTGTCAATCTCACCTTCATTCTTGCTGGATGGGACCGCGTCCCTAGCACCTTCATCCTGGGTGGCTCAATGGAACAGACTCTTGAGAACAGTGGAACCAAAATTTGCCCTGTTTCTGGGGGCCAAGTCCAATTTGTAATGCAAAACAAAGGTATGAGGAGAGGCCCATGTGGCTGCTGCACAAATAGTGTCTATTGGTAGTCTAGCTTGAAAAGCTGTAGATGTAGCTAGTGCTCTAGTTGAATGGGCTTTTGGCCTAGAAGTCAACTGTCTACCTCTGAGTTGATAAATACATGTAATCACAGAAGACAGCCACCTAGATAGGGTTACCTTAGATACCGGAAGGCCTTTCCTGTTCTCTGCATACGATAAAAACAGTTGATCAGATTTCCTGATTTGTTTGATTCTGTCCAAATAATATCGGAGCTGGCGATGAACATCCAGATAATGTAGTTTTTGCTCTGCTCTATTAGTATAATTTGGGAAAAAAACTGGGAGATCAATAGATTGATTTAAGTTTGTCTGCGATGCCACCTTGGGTAAGAAAGACGGATTAGTCCTTAGAGAAACTCTGTCTTTGTGGAAGATTAAGTAGGGAGGACGAATGCAGAGGGCATGAAGCTCAGATACTCTCCTAGCAGAAGTAATGGCGACTAGGAAGAGTGTCTTCTAGGAGAGAAATTTCAATGAACAGGAAGCCGCAGGTTCAAAGGGGGGAAGAATCAAGGATGTTAAGACTAAATTTAGATCCCACTGAGGTGGAGGGTCTTTGATCGGAGGCTTAAGTAAAAATACACCTTTAAGGAATGCCTTGTAAAGCTTATGGGACATGATGTTGCGGTCCGACAAACCTATATGAAAATTTGAAATGGCTGCCAACTGAACTTTTACTGTGGAGGAAGAAGATCCTGAGTGAAAAATTTCAGCTAGGAAGTCCAAGACCGAATGAATCGGAGCAGTAAAGGGATCTATATTTCTAGCTTTTGCCCAGAAGGAGAAACGTTGCCATTTACTATTGTAAATCCTTCTGGTGGAAGATTTAAGGGAAGCTACTATGATATCCCGGACGGGATTAGAAATCATAGGAAGCCTGGCTAGGGACGGAAGTGGAGCAACCAAGCAGTGAGGTTGAGAGAAGGTATGGATTGGTGCAGCTGCCCCGACCGGTGGGTCAGAAGATCTGGAACCGGATCCAGATGCCAAGGCTGTACCAAAAGATAACGATGCAGGAACGGAAACCATATCTGTCGAGGCCAATAAGGGGCAATGAGAATCATCTTGGCTCTCAAGGTGGTTGCTTTCTGAATTACTTGTGGTATTAGAGGAAAAGGTTGAAAAGCATAGAAAAGTCCCCGGGGCCAATCTTGGACTAGAGCGTCTCTGGGGGGATGGCCTGGAAGGGGGAAGAGGGTGAAGAAGTCAGGGCATTTGCTGTTTTGAGGTGTAACAAAAAGATCGCAGCAAGGAAGGCCCCACTTCTGAAAAATCTCTTCTGTCACAGATTGTTTGAGAGACCACTCGTGAGGCATGAGAATAGCTCTGCTCAACCTGTCCGCTATGATGTTGGACTTCCCGGGGATATGCGTTGCTATCAGAAACCACTGAGAAGAGATTGCCCACTGCCAAAGTCTGAGTGCCTCTCGACACAATGGATAGGACTTGGTTCCGCCCTGCTTGTTGATATACCACACTACGGACATATTGTCCGTTTGGATTGCAATAGTCCCCAGGGGAAGAGAGTCGTGGAGGGCTTGCAACGTTAAAAGCACTGCTCTCATCTCCAAGACATTTATATGCAGGTGGCATTCGAAAGGTTGCCAAGTGCCATGGACCATCCTGCCCTGAAAATGCCCCCGCCCCACCCAATCAGGGAGGCGTCCGATGTAACCGTGGCGACCGGGGAGGGAGGAACAAAGGGTCTGCCTTGATGGACTTGAGGGGACAATATCCACCAGGACAGATGCCTTTTGCAAGCTGGAGTTATCATGATCTTGTGATGCATAGAGAGTCGTTGAAAAGACCATTGGGTGAAAAGCATCCACTGTAGGAGACGCATGTAAAAGCGGGCAAGGGGAAGAAGTGTTATAGCGGCCGCCATAAGACCCAATACTTTCAGAACATACCTGGCCTGAATTTTGTCGCTCTGAAGAAGAACATGGATGTGGTTTTGAATATCTAAGACCCTTTGATCTGTTAACTTTGCTGAAAGTTGTACGGTGTCCAAACTGGCACCTATAAAGGTAATAGATTGACAAGGCGACAAGGGAGATTTTTTTGAAATTTATAGAGATTCCTAGCCCTCTGCAAATGTGAATGGTGTAATCTCTGGCTTGGAGAAGTTGATGCCTGGTGGTGGAAGTGAGGAGCCAGTCGTCTAGATATGGAAACACCTGTAATCCTTGACGTCTCAGGTGAGCCGTAACCGCTGCCATACATTTGGTGAGCACTCTGGAGGCTGTAGTGAGACCAAAGGGCAGGGCTATGAATTGGTAGTGACTGGCCCCCAGCCGAAAGTGGAGAAACCTTCTGGAGCGCCTGTGAATTTTGATGTGATAGTACCCATTCTGAAGGTCCACGGAGCACATCCAATTGTCCTTGCCCAGAAAGGGTAGAATGGACTGTAGCGTGACCATCCAGAATCTTGTTCTCTTTACAAACTTGTTTAGTTTGCTGAGATCTAATATTGGTCTCCAGTCCCCAGTCTTTTTTGGTACCAAAAAGAATCTTGAGTAGATTCCAGATCCTAGTTGATCTGCTGGGACTGGCTGGATGGCTCTTTTTGCTAGCAGTTTTGATATCTCTGGTACTGCTAGTTCCCTTAGACTGGGTGGCACATCTGGAAGGGTTCCCTTTTGCTGAACTGGGGTTTGGAGAAAGGGAATTTTGTAGCCCTTGGATATGATCGACTGTACCCATTTGTCTTGAGTAAGGGAAAGCCAGGCTTTTGGGTACAGCGACAATCTTCCCCCGACTGCCTCCGAAGGTGGACAGTCAGGCAACATCTCAGGGATGCTGGAAGGGTTTGTTAGAGAGGGGCTCCCTGCTACCCTGATTCTGCGGACCCCCTCTGCCACTAGGGTGGCATCTGTTGTTGTTACCCCCTCTGCCTCTGGGGGTAAACTGACCTCTTGCATCAGGCGTGACTCCTTGAGATGTACGGAACCACATTTTTCCACCCTTCTGACCCTTAGGGTATGGTCTAGAAGGGGTGGAGAAACGGACTCCTACAGCAGAAAGAGTCTTGCCATCTTGTTCGCATCTGCTCTAGGTATCTTTCATTTGAGGTCCGAACAAGGTCGAACCATGTAAAGCGGAATTTGTGAAGGACGCCTTGAAGGGGTTTGCAAAATTACAAAGCCGCATCCAGGCGTGACGCCTCAAAGCCACTCCTTTGCCTGCGGCCCTACTCGCTCCATCGGCTGAATATGAAATGAGCCACATGGAGGAGTTAACAATCGAGTTTAGGGTTCCTAGCTGTGAGTTAATTTTATCCTGGGACCCAGCAGCTGACGGATCCTGTAAAACTTCACCCAACTCTTTGAGAACATCTCTCTGAAGGCGGGTGAAGTGACACAAGTAATTCAGCGATCTCATGGCAAAGGTCGCTGAAGAAAACATCTGCTTACCGTACCTATCCATAGTCCTAGAATCCTTGTTAGGAGGATGGATAGGTACTGAAGGATCAGCTAGTTCCTTCTTGGTGGCTGCAGCCACCACCATGGCATCAACCGGGACACTTTTTGTCAAGAATTGTCTATCAACTGGGGCCGTAATGAATTTAGAAGGCCTCCGAGGGGTGGGTTCCACTGAATCCAGGGCCGTCCATGCCTTCTGAGCCACTACTTCCATAAGGGGATCGAAAGGCGGAGACACCCAGGAGGTGGAGAGTCGAGAACCAAACGCCTCCAGGTAAACCGACTCGTCCTCGGAAGGATTAAGGGAAGGCCAGTTCCCCCTCTGTTTAAGGATTTCAAGGATGTCTGAGAAAGAGACATCCTCAGAGGGGGACCTTGGGGATCCCTCCAACTCATCCAAGTTGGTATCGCATGTAATAGACTCAGGGGAGTCCAGATGTTTCCTCTTACATGTCCTCTTACGGGGAGGCTCACCTGACGGGTCGGGAGAAGCCTCGGAAGAGGAAGATATTCCCAGTGGGGAAACCTGAGGCATTGGATCTCTGGGCCTGGGAGCAAGAGAGTGGGAAGAGATGTCAGCAGGCACTGTACTGGGAGGAGCTGATGGAACTGACCGTTGACTATGCCCTGGGGCTAGTACACTCCTCATCACCTCGAAGGATCTCCCATCAGAGAGGCCAGAGGGCTCCTGCTCCGAAGAGGTAATAACCGCAGGCTGCACTGACAGGAACGGCTCCGAGGCCAATGTCAGGGCCGAGCTCACCAGTGTCGATGCTCAGAGAGGGAGAACGGGGTCGGACAAGGGTCCGATGCCACTCGCCCCCTCGGAGCCAGCAAGAGAGACCAGACGCCCAGATCCCTGCAATGAAGGCATCAAGGAGGAGATCGGAGCAGAGGACGACAGAGCCGAAGGGGGAGGTATCGGCTCAGAAACCACAACAGTCACGGCTCCAAGGAGCTCTGGCTCCGAACTCTGGGGGAGAGTTGAAGGAGGAATAATAGGTGGATTTGTAATAGCTACTGTCTGATGAGATGGGCTATGGAGCATTTGGGCCAATGCCTGAGACTTTAATAGCCTACTCACCACTCTCTCAAGGACATGGTCAGAAAGCCTGGATGACCGAGAAGATCGGGTCCGATGGCTCCGCTCCAAGAGCAGGGGTGATCTCGGAGCCAAATGGATAGACTTCAACGATGGGGATATTGACCTCTTTCTGGAGGTGGAGGGAGTCGAAGGAGCCGAGGATATGGTGGCTCCAGCCGGAGCCGACCATGAGTGCAAAGATTCAGCGGTATCGGCGCCGAGTGGAGCCGATACTGGAAGTTGTGACACAGAAGGATCGGCTCCGACCGGAGCCGATCTTGCCACAGAAGTTGAGACAGCAGCCGATGGCTTGGGACTCGGAGCTGACGGTTTTGCTGGCTTCGAGGGCTTCCCCAGCACAGACTTAGTCAGGGAGCTCTCGGGCTTTAACAAGCCCCTCAATATTAATTTGTTCCTGCGCTCCTGAAGAACTCTTGGGCTGAATGCGTGGCACATAGAACAAGAGTCCTGCAGGTGCAGGGGTCCCAGGCAGTAAACACAAGAAGTGTGACCATCTGTCAGAGACATTTTCTGACAGCACGAGTCACACTTCTTGAAGCCTGAGACCTTTGTGTCCTTCGACATATCAGTGTCGAGGGAGCACCAGAGTAAAAAACACACACACACACACACACACACACACACACACACACACACACACACACACACACACACACACACAAACACCCAATCCAAATATAAAATAATAAAAAACAGGGATACTAACACACCCAAACACTCCACAGAATCCCTGACAAGAATTAGGAAAGGGGCAGGCTTAAGGCCTAACCTAGGGGAAGGGATATATAACTGGGATAAGGGAAATACAAGGTACTAATGGGGAATAGGGTTTAAAATTAACCGTTAAAAGTTAAAACAATAAAAGGAGTGGGAACTAAGACAAAAAAGGGTGACTAAAAGTCTGAAATTTCAAAACTTACCAAGAGCCGGTAAAAACGCACCTCGCAAGCGAAAACGGCAAACGAGATCTGGGTAATTATCACCTAGCATCATAGGATATAGGGTTGCCTCGAGCCGGTAAAATTAGCTCTCGAGCTTTAGTAAATGGCCGAGTCGGAGCCGAGGATCGGCTCCGAACCCATCCAGCAAGAATGACGGCGAGATTGACAACTTAACATCATACTTCATCAGACATTAAAGGTAAAGTCTCTGCTAAATTAGTATGGACCTAGGCATTAACAGTAGACAGAAGTACATTCTAAGCCAAAAATTAAAAGCTAATAAAGGAAATTTCAAAGTCATTAAGTCAGCAAAATGGTAAGGGAGAAGAAACGTATAGAAGAACAGTTTAAAAACTCATAACAACACACAACTTATAAAAAGCTCGACAGCCAAGATCGCCCATGTCTTTTCGGTTAAAGTGGCAAATGAGATCTCAGATAATGGAGATGGGTCATTCTGGGTAAGGGAGAAGCTTGAGCGTTTAAGGCTGCCATGAGCTTTTACAATGGTTGAGTCAGATCTGTGGACTTGCATCCAAACTCATCAGCTGAGGACTTTGGCCACATCAGATCAACAATTTTTTAGTGTAGAATGCTTTCCCAGAATGAACTTATCTGCCTAGAAAAGGAACAGCACAAGCCAACTGTCCATTGTAGAAAGTCTGCAGAGGAGCACTCAACTGCAGGAAAGCTCTGAAGGGCTTAGCACCCAAACCTGTCTTTTTTTAGTCAGCTGTTATATCCTTGATACACAAATGTCTCCCATGAAGTTAGTTAGGGCAAAGGGCATTGAGGAAGTGTGGTTTGGATTAAGTTAGTCTGAGATTTACAGGTTAGCTATTCCAAAGCAGTGAGACTGCATGGGAGCACAGGGACTTGCCAAGTGCCTTTTGAGGGCCCATATCTATACAGGAAGAATGCAGAGTCCCTGTAATCACATCTATGCAGGTAAAAGCTGCACTCTCTAAAACCAAACACACAGCATCCATGGGACCGGACAACATCCCAGGCTGCGTTTTACACGAACGTAACAAACTGGCTCTCCACCTAAGCACAATGTTCAATCATAGTCTCACGTCAGGCTTTGTGCCCACTGAATGGCGCACATCAACATTTATCCCACTCCACAAAGGGGGAGCCACCACTGATCCTAGGAACTATCTCCCTATTAGCCTGACAAGCCTGGTCTGCAAGGCCATGGAATGTATCATCATGGAACTCGTAAACAAAGATATTGGTAACCTCCAAACTCTGGACCCCACCCAGTTCGGGTTTGTGAAAGGCAGATCATGCCTTCTGAACCTGATCGACTTCTTTGAGGCAGAGACGAGGGTAAGGTGGTTCACACAGCCTATCTTGACCTCACCAAAGCTTTCAACACCATCCCCCATTCTGGAATTATAGCTAAACTCATTAAGCTAGGTATAAATCCCTACGTCGCAAGATGGGTTGCCAAATGGCTCACTGACAGAACCCACACTGTAAAAGTTGCAGACTCCAAATCTGACTTCAAACCAGTGACAAGTGGAGTACCACAGGGTTCAGTCCTGGGACCTCTCCTGTTTGGTATCTACTTCTCTGAAGTACAGGCTAACAAAGAAGGCCTCTGGCTAACGAAGTTCGCAGATGACTGCAAACTAGGAGCCACAGCTGAGTCCCCAAATGATCTGGACATCATACAGAAGGGCCTCACTGAGACAGATGCCTGGTGTCACAGGCATGGCCTCAAGCTCAATGCCAAAAAGTGCATTGTCATTCCCTTCGGTAACAACTCTGTACCCATGAACTACCACATAAACAACAGTCTACTTAATGCCAAATGTGTGATAAGAGACCTTGGGACCCAGGTGGACAGTAGTCTCTCCTTTGATAATCACATCGCCACAGTAGTCAGGAAATCCTTCTATGTGGCACACCTCTTCACACAAGGGTTCTCATCCAGGGAAAGAGAGGTCATTGTTCCCCTCTACTCGGCACTCATTAGACCCATTATAGAGTACAACGCCCCTTTTGGAATGTACCTTACAAGACATCAGCAGCAGTGGGAATGGCCATAGAAGTACCTCACAAAGAGGATTACTGGCCTCAAACAGATGCCCTACACTGACCGTCTCAAAAAACTCCAGCTTTACTCTGTAGCATATCGCCTACTCTGAGGAGATCTCTGCCTAACATATAAAGCTATGTTAAACCCAGAGCTGTTGGACATGCTACACCTTAATAAATCCCAATCCCTCTGAGCTACACACTCTAGGGACCTAAACCTTGTCACCACAATAAACAGGACATGCTGGAGGGATAGATTCCTGTCCCAGAGACTTCCTATACTCTGGAACAAACAACCCCTCTATATCATGCAAAGTTCCTCATTAGCACTCAAGAAAAATCTTGATGAGTGGATGGAAAATAGGAAATACACCCCAGGGATTACTTCTGTGGCTCTGCTCGACAGGGGCACAGGAAATTAACTTTCTTGGGTGGTGTTAAGCCAGTGAACCTTGCCGGCTAGGCTTACTTAGGCCCTTGGGCCGATAGCCTAGCAGCTACCTATGAACCTATAATGACTGAGGATAGTGCTTTTTCTTGTAATCACAAGTGTCAGTGGGGTTTGTACTGTTGCATTAAGGTTGCCATGGCTGGACTTTTACAGTACTGGTGTAGTAGGGTGTGAGCTACTTTTAACTGAGTATTTGATGAGACTGGGAAGTTCTAACCACCGTAGATTGTATAATGCTGAACTGTGGTGGGCTCTTGAGGGTAGACCAGTGGCAAATCTGGTTATCTCGTTAGAGCACTGGTTGAACCTGATTAGCTGAATTGTTGGAACATTTGTAAATATGGGGGAGGCATAGGTTAAAGTAGGTAGGAGATGAGTAGCAGCAGTGGCTTTACAGATAGTCTGTTAGAAAGTTTTCGACCCTGTGTAAGCGGCCAAGTTTTTGATGAGTCATTTTGACTGAGTTGGATACGTAAATCAAATTTGAGTTGACTGTCAATTGTGATCCCAAGCATGTGGGATGGTATCTATTTATATACTTATGATGAAATTATATTGACCGTAGCAGCAGATACGGACTTGGAATGAAAAAAACAATGTATTTTTTTTTGAGGGGGGGGGTTAATATTGGACTACTTGCTTGGAACCAGTTTTCACCTAAACTGTCTGCGTCTTGGATAAGTTTTTAAAGCTTGTTTATGGAGAGGGCTGTCCATATGAGAGTGGCATCGTCAGCATATCACATTATTTCCAATGGACCTGTGGCAATGTACAAGCTTGTTAATGAATATGAAGAGGTTGTCCTATTATTGATCCTTGTGGGACTCCTATTTTTGCAGGGAAGAAGGCTGAGTGAGTGGCTTTAGGTTGTATTAATTAGCTAACTCTGGAACCACAGAAGAGTTTAGTGGGACATTTTTCTGAAGTAAAAGTCAATACCAAAGGCCTCTGGCTGACTAAGTTTGCAGATGACTGCAAGCTAGGACCAGTCACTGAATCCACAAATGACTTCCCCAACCTGCCGAAAAGGTTTGTCTCAAACAAATAACTGTTGTCAAAATCACAAACTGAAACTAAATACCAAACAAATGAATTACTGTTTCCTTTGGGAAATCATCTACTCAAGGGAACTGCCACATTGACAATAGTACCCTAAGAGCTGACCCAGTCATTCGGGATTTGGGAAATTATAAGTACAGTGACCTAACTTTTGACCAGCATGTATCTTTCATTGCAAGACAGTCCTTCTATATTGCACAGCTTATAAACAAAGGGGTTGTGTCTAGATCTAGGGATGTCATTGTCCCCCTTTTCTCATCCCTCATTAGGCCAATCACTGTATATAATGCCCTCTTTGGCATATACAGTGGACATAAAAAGTTTACACACCCCTGTTAAAATGCCAGGTTTTTGTGATGTAAAAAAAATGAGACCACAATAAATAATTTCAAAACTTGTCCCACCTTTAATGTGACCTATAACCTGTACAATTCAATTGAAAAACAAACAAATCTGTTAGGGGAAAAAATATAAAAAATTAAAAAAAAATGTACAATTCACTGGTTGCATAAGTGTGCATACCCTTAAATTAATACTTTGTTGTGTGTGCACACCCTTTAATACTTCGAAGCACCATTTGATTTAATTACAGCATTCAGTCTTCTTGGGTAGGAGTCTATCAGCATGGCACATCTTGACTTGGCAATATTTGCCCACTCTTCCTTGCAAAAGTGCTCCATATCTGTCAGATTGTGAGGGCATCTCTTGTGCACAACCCTCTTCAGGTCACCCCACAGATTTTCTATTGGATTTAGGTCTTGGCTCTGGCTGGCCCATTCCAAAACTAATTTTCTTCTGGTGAAGCCATTCTTTTGTTAATCTGGATTTGTGCTTGCGGTCATTGTCGTGTTGAAAGGTGAAATTCCTCACCATCTTCAGTTTTCTAGCAGATGCCCTGGGCCAAAAATCACCGGTATTTGGAAATGTTCATAATTCCCTCCCCTTGACTAAAGCCCCAGTTCCAGCTGAAGAAAAGCAACCCCAAAGCATGATACTGCCACCACCATGCTTCACCGTGGGGATGGTGTTCTTTTGGTGATACGAAGTGCTGTTTTTGCGCCAAACGTACCTTTTGGAATTGTGGCCAAAAAGTTCAACCTTGGTCTCATCAGACCATAACACATTTTCCCACTTGCTTTTGGGAGACTTGATGCATTGTTTTGCAAATTTTGGCCAGACCTGGATGTTTTTCTATGTAAGAAAAGGATTGCATCTTGCAGCCCTACCCCATAGTCCAGACATATGGAAAATATGGGAGATTATTGTCACATGTAGTACACAACCAGTACTTGCCAGAAATTCCTGCATCTCCTTCAGTGTTGCTGTAGGTCTCTTGGCAGCCTCCCTGACCAGTTTTTGTCTTGTCTTTTCATCGATTTTGGAGGGATGTCCAGTTCTTTGCAACGTCACTGTTGTGCCATATTTTCTCCACTTTTTGACGACTGTCTTCACTGTGCTCCATGGTATATCCAATGCTTTGGAATTTTTTTTGTATCCTTCTCCTGACTGATACCTTTCAACAATGGGATCCCATTGATGATTTGTAAGCTCTCTGTGAACCATGGCTTTTGCTGTAGCAGGCAATTGAGTAAAGGTCAACAAAACCCTACTAGGAAAGCTGAACTTTATTTGGGGTTAATCAGTCTCTAACTGATGGCAGGTGTGTACTCAAAAACTGAATGTTGTAGTTAAATCAAAAGGTGCTTCAACAAATTTTAGGGTGTGCATACACAACAAAGTATTAGTTTAAGGGTGTGCACACTTATGTAACCAGCGTATTGTAAGTTTTTTTTTTTATATTTTTCCCATAACATATTTGTTTGTTTTTCAATTGAAATGTACAGGTTATAGGTCACATTAAAGGTGGGAAAAGTTTTTAAATGATTTATTGTGGTCTCATTTTTTTTATATCACAAAAACCTGGCATTTTAACAGGGGTGTGTAAACTTTTTAGAAAACATGCAGAAATTGGAATGCCGACAGAAATACCTTACTACAAGAATACAAGGCCTAAACAACATGCCTTACATGGACTGACTCAGAGCCCTGTCACTATACTCTGTACCCTACAGACTACTAAGAGGTGACTGGTGTCTGGCATACAAGTCAACCTCTGACCCAATACTTATGAATTTACTGTACATCAGCAAGTGAAATGGCATCAGAAATACTCGATCTAGGGATCCAAACCTCTTCTGCAACATCAACAGAATGGTTTGGAGAAACAGGTACACAGACGGTACCATTTATGGTGGTTGTAGATACATCGTGAAGCTGAAAAGCTACTTGATTATTGTTTGAGTGAGGTAAGAGGGGTGACTTAGTAGTGAAGCGACTGTATTAATGAAGTATTTGTTGTAATCTGACGCAGTTTTATTTTTGGTTGATTAGGCTGAGGGGTTTTGCCAAGCATGAGTAGCTTGGGGACAGTAGTCTGGAATTATCTAGGATTGTTTTGATGTTTGTTTTGTTGTTTTTGATAGTATTCCTTTTTGTTTTTATTTAAGTGTGTTTTGCTTTGTTTCTACGTAATCTACATTGTCGATATATGGCTGGTAATTTATTCTTGTGCCATACCTGCCATATTCTACCCCTTTCTTTCATTTATCTAGGATTGTTTTGATGTTTGTTTTGATGTTTGTTTTGTTGTTTTTGATAGTATTCCTTTTTGTTTTTATTTAAGTGTGTTTTGCTTTGTTTCTACGTAATCTACATTGTCGATATATGGCTGGTAATTTATTCTTGTGCCATACCTGCCATATTCTACCCCTTTCTTTCATTTATCTAGGATTGTTTTGATGTTTGTTTTGATGTTTGTTTTGTTGTTTTGATAGTATTCCTTTTGTTTTATTTAAGTGTGTTTTGCTTTGTTTCTACGTAATCTACATTGTCGATATATGGCTGGTAATTTATTCTTGTGCCATACCTGCCATATTCTACCCCTTTCTTTCATTTATCTAGGATTGTTTTGATGTTTGTTTTGATGTTTGTTTTGTTGTTTTTGATAGTATTCCTTTTTGTTTTTATTTAAGTGTGTTTTGCTTTGTTTCTACGTAATCTACATTGTCGATATATGGCAGGTAATTTATTCTTGTGCCATACCTGCCATATTCTACCCCTTTCTTTCATAACCTTCTTTGTAACGGAAGTCAGCCAGGACAATGATCTAATCTTTATGATTTTTTTTCTTACGGGGGCCTGCTTGTTTAGTATGTCTAGTAGTATATTATTGAAAACAGAAGTTGTGTCATCTAAAGCGAGGTTTTTGAGGATTCGTGATTTACCAGTTGCATTGGTTAGAGAAGCCCTGAGAATATTTGGATTAAACTTCCTTAAGTTGTGGACTAAGTTGTACTGTGGGGGGAAGGTTTGAACTTATAAGGGATCTGATTATGTAGGTAGGATGATGGTCACTTAGTGATTCTGGTAGCACAACAGACTGTTATATATTTTCTGGAATTTTAGTTAAAGTCCCGTCTAGGATAGTGGCTTCATTAGCTGATCTACTGAATTTGATAGAGCACTATATCAATTGTGTAAAATGTATAGGTTCACACTAAGTTTATTTGGATTGTCAGTACAGTTTTTCCAGTTAATATTGGTGTCTTCTACAATAATTGGCTGATGTATCTTTAGGGACATCCAGTTTAATATGTTTTCAAGGAGGAAGGATTACCGTCTGGGTTATTATGTGATGGCATCTATAGTACTAAAATCCATACGGATATATACAGTGACTAGGCCTCCTCTTTTTTTTCGTTTTCTAGCAGTTGGATCTTACACCCACGGGAGAGTATTGTTTCATTAGCAATATAGGATTTCAGCTAAGTTCCTGTTAATGTTGTAAATAAACAACACAGTCAGTTATTTTATTACAAATGCTGTGAATGTTGAGGTTAATAAGTCTTAGTGACTGGAATTTTCTGATCCTGGTGGCGATGAGTTGGTATGTTGGGTTTTATGGACATATTGAGAGTTAGGGAAGGAAGCAAGAGTAGATATTGATGGTCCAGGGTTGGGATATATATGTTTCTGCTAAGCAGATGTTTAAATAATGACAGATTTAGTAGACTCCTTGATGTAGGGGTGAGTTTTGAGAGTTGGGTTAGAATTAGAGGAAGAGATTTTTGCACTTTGAATATAAGGTTTTGAATAAGTATAACAGATTAGTACCATTGATTGTTGAGGTAATTATGGAAAATGTATATTTTTTGATAGCAGATTCTGGGTGTCTGTGCCTTTTTTCATGACAGTTTATGCTGTGTTGTGATGCTTGGAGTGTTAAGTGTATGTAGTTATGTTCTCACATAGAGTAATTAATAGTATGTTTAGAAAGTTTTTGGTTACCAGGATGGAAGCAATATACTCTGGGTGTGTTTGAGACATGATTGGGCAGTACTTACCCGAGTGCTGATTGGCAGAGAGTTGGGAGGTTGGATAATTATTAGCAGGATAATTTCTATTGAGTCTATGCAACAGTAAGTGAGTGGTGTTATTTTCTTTGTGCGGTGGGGAGAAGGGCTGGATGACATTTTATTTAATTCTTGTGATTGCTCTAAATATAAATGTAGTCAGAGTAGTAGGATTTGGGGGTAGGGTAAGGGAGAAAAAAAGAGCCTGAGTGGACTGAGGAAGAGTGAAGCAGGGCTCCCACCAGGTTGGTACAGCTGTAGTCAGCAACCTTCTTTAAAAAGTCACCTTTGTAGGTAAGAGCAGTGTTCTTTTTATTTGTCTTTTCCTTTGTCTAACTGCTGTCTGTGGCATGCTTCACACAGTCTGTTGTCTTTACTGGCATCTACTAAAAGTAGTTTATCCTGATCATAGAACACTTTCCTGGCTTAATTCCTTAAATGTTTCAAACAGCTAAGTGTGTTTGCTAAATCCCAAGCCCTACATTAGCCTTTCTTTATTCTTCTGCTACAGCAGATCTGGGAAAAGTGGAAGTTATAAAATAGTTTGCAGTCTTTCATTTAAATAAAAGGGTCAGAACAGCTGCTGAATAACTAGTAGCAGGCTTGGGGGGCGGCAACAAGTAGCCCCTCAGAGCAATATGGTGCTACAAAATACTATATATGTGTGTGTGTGTGTGTCTATATATTATATATATATATATATATATATATATATATATATATATATATATATATATATATATATATATAGATAGATAGATACAGATATAGATATATGGTTCCCCTGCATTTTTGACAGAAAGTATGTTTTGCTGACAAACGGAGTGTTATTTAATGCTGACAGTATGGATGACCGAACACTGGATATGCTGATGGTATGGAATGTCAATACTGATAAGTGGGGATGGAAGGTTGAGAGCATGTGTGTGTGTAAATGAGTTAGGGCTACTGTTGGGGATGAATGAAGGATGGGTGTTGTGTGTTTGTGTGCAAGTTTGTGTATTTTAGGATACGGGTTAGGTTGGGGTAGATGCAGTATTATTTGTGTGTGTTTGTGAAGGTTTGTGCGTCTGAGACTGTCTAGTGTAGTGGCAGTGTTATGAGAAGGTTTGAATGACATTAATGTGTATGGTTAGGGTTGAGGGAAGGGGCAATTGAGTGCATCGCAATCTTGCAAATGAGTGCATGCTATTTACTCAAATGCTTGGTTCATTGAATGGACCGCGGCATGTATAACTGCACTACAATGAGGCTGCAGAGTTTATCCTTTCTACACTGTTTTGTAATTTTAGTGCAGATTATTATATATATATATATATATATATATATATATATATATATATATATATATATATATATATATATATATATATATATATATATATATATATAGGTTTAATATCAAATGGACGATCAGACTTTGCAATTTATATTAGTCTTAAACGACCAATTTGATAGTAACAAAAGAACAAATGATGAAATGTAAAAATATACAACAGTGAATGCAATGCAGCATTCGCTGTTGTGACTTTCTACATTTTCATGCAGATCACACCACAGTGAGGATCGGGAAATGAACCCTTTCCCTCACTGTAGTGCGATCTCGGAGTTTGTATATATAAGTTGCAGGGGGTGTGGGGGGGGAGCAAACACGTTTACTGTGTGTTGGACAGTGATTCTGTTTGCAGAAGTGTGGTGAATGTTCGAATTTGAACATTCACCACTTCCACGTTCGACTTTTTTGTTCGCTGATGTTTTTTGTTTCTATGGTTCATAGAAATGACAGTTTGCACAAAGTGCGATGGAGAAAATATAGTAAACTATATACATATATATATATATATATATATATATATATATATATATATATATATACACACACACACACACATATATATATCTATAGAGAAATATATACATATGGACATTTACATAGATATATATATATATATGTATATATATACATAAATATATATATATATATATATATATATATATATATGTATATTATATATATATATATATATATACACACACACACACACACACACACACACACAGACATATATATATATGTATATATATATATATATATATATATATATATATACACACACACACACACACACACACATATATATGTATATATATATATATATATATATATATATATATATATATATATATATATATATATATATATATATATATCAAGAAGTTATGTACTCACCATAACGTTCCATCTGAGTAGGTGGCTTCATTTGCCTGCAACCTGTGGTCTTGGATCCGATATCGGATCCGAGCCGGCAACTTGTAGCATAGCTATGGATCAAAGCTCCTAGCTCCTCCCCTCACCCATAATCCCCTGCCAACCTCCTATGACCTCAGATCAAGTTTGCCCCTCTATGGATACCTGAAAAGGTGTTCCAACAAGCATAATAGCTAGAACAATATAACAGGACCAAGTTCTGAAGGCCAGGGGGAAGGAGGGGGGGATGGTTGCAGACAAATGAAGCCACCTACTCAGATGGAATGTTATGGTGAGTACATAACTTCTTAATCTGGAGTAGGGACTTCATTTGTCAGCAACCTGTGTGACAGAGTCCCCAGCTACCTGAATCTTGGGCGGCCATCATGGAAGGATGTTTCGGAGCACTGCGGAGCCAAAGGATGCTCTCCCTCTAGAAATTACGTCCAGTTTGTAGTGGTTAATAAAAGTATGAGATGAGGCCCAAGTAGCTGCCGAACAAATATCATCCAATGGCACTCTAGATTTAAAAGCAGCAGAAGTAGAGATGGAGCGAGTGGAATATGCACGGACTCCCTCAGGTGCGGGCCTCCCGGAAGCTTGGTAGGCCAGAAGAATACATTGAGAAATCCAACGTGACAAGGTGACCTTTGAAACGGCTTTACCTAAACTGAATTTAGCAAAGGAGACAAACAGCTGATCAGATTGTCTGTGACCAGCTGTCCTATGAATATAGAAATGCAGCTGCCTGTGTACATCTAAGGAATGCAGCTTGTACTCTCCTTTATTTTGATACTTAGGGAAGAAAACCGGTAAGTTGATGGACTGATTGATATTTACTTCTGATGCCACCTTGGGAAGAAAGGAGGAATTGGTCCTGAGGTACACTCTGTCCGGATGGAAGACCAAGTAAGGAGGCTTTACGGAAAGGGCTTGGAGTTCCGAAACTCTCTTGGCTGAAGTGATGGCTACCAGGAATGCTGTTTTCCAGGACAAATATTTGAGATCAACCGATGCGGCTGGTTCAAAGGGAGAAGCGGTCAAGGCTTGAAGGACTAGAGAAAGATCCCAAGGGGGTACGGCTTCTTTGACAGGGGGCCTGAGTAGAAAGGTGCCCTGGAGAAATGTTTTGCACAATTTAGCTGACATCAAAGGACCTGTCTCATGTCCCACATGGTAATGGGAGATGGCTGACAACTGTACCTTGACTGTCGAACAACTAGCTCCTTGCTGAAAGAGTCCGGTTAGAAAATCCAGTATGGATGGTAGAGGGGCAGTGAAGGGATCCAGATTATGATGTTCCGCCCAGACGGAAAAGCGTCTCCATTTACTGCGGTATATTTTTCTGGTGGAGGGCCTATGTGCTGCCACCAGGATGGATTTGACTGGTGAAGAGATGCCAGGCGTCCTGACTAAGAGTGGAACTGGAGCAATCAAGCTGTCAGCTTCAGGTTGACCAGATTCGGGGTCTGTAATTCTGATGGATGGGAGATTAGATCCGGAGTGGAATCCAGAATCCAAGGAGGATTCACTAGATGAGACCACAGATAAGGGAACCAAGTTTGCCGAGGCCAGAATGGGGCAATGAGGATCATTCTGCTCCCCAACCATGAGGCTTTCTGTAAGAGCTTTAGCATCAGGGCTAAAGGAGGGTAGGCATAGAGTAGACCGGGTGGCCAAACATGCACCACAGCATCTCTCGGGGCTTCCCCTGGTGGAGGAATCAGAGCAAAGAAGCTGTCACATTTCGTATTTAAGGGAGAGGCAAAGAGATCGCAGCAGGGTTGCCCCCATTTTGCGAATATCTGCTTTGCTACTAGTGGGTTGAGGGACCACTCATAAGGGGAAAGAATGGTGCGGCTGAGTTTGTCCGCCAGAATGTTGGCCCACCCCAGAATGTGCGTTGCGATCAGAAAGCGGTTGGTGGAAATCGCCCATTCCCACACTCTCATGGCTTTTCGGCATAAGGGGTAGGATCTGGTTCCCCCCTGTTTGTTGATGCACCAAACAACAGACACGTTGTCTGACTGAATTCCAATCGTTCCTACGGGGAGGAGATTCTGAAGTGCCTGCAACACCAACAGCACCGATCTCATCTCCAGAACGTTGATATGCAAGGAGGTCTCTGTGTCATTCCACGTGCTTTGGACTGTCCTGCCCGTGTAATGCCCCTCCCACCCGAGGCGAGAGGCATCCGTGGTCATGGTGGCGAGAGGGGGAGGAGTGCAGAAGGGCCGGCCTATATGGAGGTCTGGGGATTGGAGCCACCATAACAGGGCCCTCCTGCAAACCTTGCTGATAGAGATAGGGTGGCAGAGAGGAAGAGATTGGAAGGACCATTGCACTTGAAGGGTCCACTGCAGTACCCTCATATTTAGGCGAGCACATGGAAGAAGCGTTATTGCAGCTGCCATGGAGCCCAGCACCTTCAGGACCAATTCCACCAGTGGAGCCTCAGATTGTAGAATGGCCCGCACATGCAATCTCAGATTCTGTAGTCGTTCCGAAGTCAGGAAGACTTGTAGATCCCTGGTATCTAATCTGGCCCCTATAAACTCTATTACTTGTGTTGTAGCAAGGGAAGATTTGTCCGCATTGATTGTGATGCCTAACTGGGGGGCTAGGCGGAGAAAGTAATCTCTGGCTGAGCAGAGTAGATGCCTTGTTGGGGTGGTTAGAAGCCAGTCGTCCAGGTACGGAAAGACCTGCATTCCCTGGAGTCTCAGGTGGGCCGCTATCACTGCTAAAACTTTGGTGAACACCCTGGGGGCTGTGGTGAGGCCAAAGGGAAGGACCCTGAACTGATAATGACTGGCTCCCAGCCGGAAGCAGAGAAACCTCCTGGATTGTCTGTCCATTAGAATATGGTAGTACACATCCTTGAGGTCTATAGAGCACATCCGATTGCTCTCCCGTAAGAGGGGAGAATGGATTGAAGAGTGACCATTCAGAATTTTTCCTTGGTTACTGACAGGTTCAAGAGGGAAAGATCTAGAATTGGTCTCAAGTCCCCTGTCTTTTTTGGCACCAGAAAGAACCTGGAGTAGAACCCTAATCCAAGCTGGTCTTGGGGGACGGGTTGGATGGCTCTTTTTTCTAACAGCTGCTGGATTTCTGTGGCTGCAGCCTCCCTCTGATCGGGTGGAACATCGGGGAGGCTCCTGAGTTTGGGGACATGATACATTGGAATTTTGTAGCCTCTGGATATGATACGAAGCACCCAGCGGTCTGATGTGATGGACTCCCATGCCACCAGATGCCTCGAGAAACGCCCTCCCGACTGCCTCCAGAGCAGTTGGGCAACCCTTCAGGGCTGCTGCGTGGGCCAGTCAGAGAAGGATTCTCTGGACCCAAAGTTCTTCGAGGCCCCTCTGCCCCTAGGGCGGCGTCCTCCCTGTCCTCCTCTGCCACAGAAGGACTGGTTGTCCGGAGCAGGTTGGGAATGTTGCGATTTCCGGAACCACATCTTCTTCTGTCCCTTTTGGTTCTTCGAGAAGGACTTCTGGGGAGCAGAGAAGCGGACTCCGACGGCAGACAATGTCTTCCCGTCCTTCTCGCTCTAGACCAGTGTTTCGCGAACGGTCTTGCCAAACAAGGCAGAACCATCAAAATGGGCGTTCGCCAAGG